>NC_053391.1:386394018-386437426 GCF_905171765.1 Bufo bufo
CACAATGGACCAGCATCATCCAGGAATAATGGATGGAACACTGCGCGTGTCACAATGTACTAGCATCATCCAGGAATAATGGATGGAACACTGCACGTGTCACAATGGACCAGCATCATCCAGGGATAATGGATGGAACACTGCACGTGTCACAATGGACCAGCATCATCAAAGGATAATGGATGGAACACTATACGTGTCACAATGGACCAGCATTATCAAGGGATCATAGATGGAAAACTGCACGTGTCACAATGGACCAGCATCATCAAGGGATAATAGATGGAACACTGCACGTGTCACAATGGACTTGCATCATCCAGGAATAATGGATGGAACACTGCACGTGTCACAATGGTTCAGCATCATCAAGGGATAAAGGATGGAACACTATACGTGTCACAATGGACCAGCATTATCGAGGGATCATAGATGGAACACTGCACGTGTCACAATGGACCAGCATCATCCAGGGATAATAGATGGAACACTGCACGTGTCACAATGGACCAGCATCATCAAAGGATAATGGATGGAACACTGAACGTGTCACAATGGACCAGCATCATGCAGGAAAAATGGATGGAACACTGCGCGTGTCATAATGGACCAGCATCATCCAGGAATAATGGATGGAACACTGCGCGTGTCACAATGGACGGAACACTGCGCGTGTCACAATGGACCAGCATCATCCAGCAATAATGGATGGAACACTGCGCGTGTAACAATGGACCAGCATCATCCAGGAATAAGGGATGGAACACTGTGCGAGTCACAATGGACCAGCATCATCCAGGGATAATGGATGGAACACTGCACGTGTCACAATCGACCAGCATCATCCAGGGATAATGGATGGAACACTGCACGTCTCACAATGGACCAGCATCATCAAAGGATAATGGATGGAACACTATACGTGTCACAATAGACCAGCATCATCAAGGGATCATAGATGGAACACTGCACGTGTCACAATGGACCAGCATCATCCAGGAATAATGGATGGAACACTGCACGTGTCACAATGGACTTGCATCATCCAGGAATAATGGATGGAACACTGCACGTGTCACAATGGCTCAGCATCATCAAGGGATAATGGATGGAACACTGTGCATGACACAATAGACCAGCATCATCAAGGGATCATAGATGGAACACTGCACGTGTCACAATGGACCAGCATCATCAAGGGATAATGGATGGATCACTATATGTGTCACAATGGACCAGCATTATCAAGGGATCATAGATGGAAAACTGCACGTGTCACAATGGACCAGCATCTTCCAGGAATAATGGATGGAACACTGCACGTGTCACAATGGACCAGCATCATCCAGGAATAATGGATGGAACACTGCACGTGTCACAATGGTTCAGCATCATCCAGGAATAATGGATGGAACACTGCACGTGTCACAATGGTTCAGCATCATCAAGGGATAATGGATGGAACACTATACGTGTCACAATGGTTCAGCATCATCCAGGGATAATGGATGAAACACTACACGTGTCACAATAAATCAGTATTATCCAGGAATAATGGATGGAACACTGTACGTGTCACAATGGACCAGGTTCATCAATGGATAATGGATGGAACACTGCACGTGTCACAATGGACCAGCATCATCAAGGGATAATGGATGGAACACTGCACGTGTCACAATGGACCAGCATCATCCAGGGATAATGGATGGAACACTACACGTGTCACAATAAATCAGTATTATCCAGGAATAATGGATGGAACACTGTACGTGTCACAATGGACCAGGTTCATCAATGGATAATGGATGGAACACTGCACGTGTCACAATGGACCAGCATCATCAAGGGATCATAGATGGAACACTGCACATGTCACAATGGACCAGCATCATCAAGGGATCATAGATGGAACACTGCGCGTGTCACAATGTACTAGCATCATCCAGGAATAATGGATGGAACACTGCGCGTGTCACAATGTACTAGCATCATCCAGGAATAATGGATGGAACACTGCACGTGTCACAATGGACCAGCATCATCCAGGGATAATGGATGGAACACTGCACGTGTCACAATGGACCAGCATCATCAAAGGATAATGGATGGAACACTATACGTGTCACAAAGGACCAGCATTATCAAGGGATCATAGATGGAAAACTGCACGTGTCACAATGGACCAGCATCATCAAGGGATAATAGATGGAACACTGCACGTGTCACAATGGACTTGCATCATCCAGGAATAATGGATGGAACACTGCACGTGTCACAATGGTTCAGCATCATCAAGGGATAATGGATGGAACACTATACGTGTCACAATGGACCAGCATTATCAAGGGATCATAGATGGAACACTGCACGTGTCACAATGGACCAGCATCATCCAGGGATAATGGATGGAACACTGCACGTGTCACAATGGACCAGCATCATCAAAGGATAATGGATGGAACACTGCACGTGTCACAATGGACCAGCATCATCCAGGAAAAATGGATGGAACACTGCGCGTGTCATAATGGACCAGCATCATCCAGGAATAATGGATGGAACACTGCGCGTGTCACAATGGACGGAACACTGCGCGTGTCACAATGGACTTGCATCATCCAGGAATAATGGATGGAACACTGCACGTGTCACAATGGTTCAGCATCATCAAGGGATAATGGATGGAACACTATACGTGTCACAATGGACCAGCATTATCAAGGGATCATAGATGGAACACTGCACGTGTCACAATGGACCAGCATCATCCAGGGATAATGGATGGAACACTGCACGTGTCACAATGGACCAGCATCATCAAAGGATAATGGATGGAACACTGCACGTGTCACAATGGACCAGCATCATCCAGGAAAAATGGATGGAACACTGCGCGAGTCATAATGTACCAGCATCATCCAGGAATAATGGATGGAACACTGCACGTGTCACAATGGACCAGCATCATCCAGGAATAATAGATGGAACACTGCGCGTGTCACAATGGACCAGCATCATCCAGGGATAATGGATGGAACACTGCACGTGTCACAATGTACCAGCATCATCAATGCATAATGGATGGAACACTGCACGTGTCACAATGGACCAGCATCATCCAGGGATAATGGATGGAACACTGCACGTGTCACAATGGACCAGCATCATCCAGGAATAATGGATGGAACACTGCGCGTGTCACAATGGACCAGCATCATCCAGGAATAATGGATGGAATACTGCGCGTGTCACAATGGACCAGCATCATCCAGGAATAACGGATAGAACACTGCGCGTGTCACAATGGACCAGCATCATCCAGGAATAATGGATGGAACACTGCACGTGTCACAATGGACTTGCATCATCCAGGAATAATGGATGGAACACTGCACGTGTCACAATGGACCAGCATCATCCAGGAATAATGGATGGAACAATGCATGTGTCACAATGGACCAGCATCATCCAGGAATAATGGATGGAACACTGTGCGAGTCACAATGGACAGAACACTGCGCGTGTCACAATGGACCAGCATCATCCAGGAATAATGGATGGAACACTGCGCGTGTCACAATGGAACAGCATCATCCAGGAATAATGGATGGAACACTGCGCGTGTCACAATAGACCAGCATCATCCAGGAATAATGGATGGAACACTGCACGTGTCAAAATGGACCAGCATCATCCAGGGATAATGGATGGAACACTGCACGTGTCACAATGGACCAGCATCTTCCAGGAAAAATGGATGGAACACTGCACGTGTCACAATGGACCAGCATCATCCAGGAATAATGGATGGTACACTGCGCGTGTTACAATGGACCAGCATTATCCAGGAATAATGGATGAACACTGCGCGTGTCACAATGGACCAGCATCATCCAGGGAT
The DNA here is from genome assembly GCF_905171765.1 of Bufo bufo. Taxonomy (NCBI): domain Eukaryota; kingdom Metazoa; phylum Chordata; class Amphibia; order Anura; family Bufonidae; genus Bufo; species Bufo bufo. Next base: position 386,397,923 of record NC_053391.1, read on the forward strand.
AATGGATGGAACACTGCACGTGTCACAATGGACCAGCATCATCAAAGGATAATGGATGGATCACTATACGTGTCACAATAGACCAGCATCATCAAGGGATCATAGATGGAACACTGCACGTGTCACAATGGACCAGCATCATCCAGGAATAATGGATGGAACACTGCACGTGTCACAATGGACCAGCATCATCCAGGAATAATGGATGGAACACTGCACGTGTCACAATGGATCAGCATCATCCAGGAATAATGGATGGAACACTGCACGTGTCACAATGGTTCAGCATCATCAAGGGATAATGGATGGAACACTGTGCATGACACAATGGACCAGCATCATCAATGGATAATGGATGGTACACTGCACTTGTCACAATGGACCATCATCCTCCAGGAAAAATGGATGGAAAACTGCACGTGTCACAATGGGCCAGCATCATCCAGGAATAATGGATGGAACACTGTGCATGTCACAATGGACCAGCATCATCCAGGAATAATGGATGGAACGCTACACGTGTCACAATGGGTCAGTATTATCCAGGAATAATGGATGGAACACTGCACGTGTCACAATGGGTCAGTATCATCAAGGGATAATGGATGGAACACTGCATGTGTCACAATGGACCATCATCATACAGGAATAATGGATGGAACACTGCGCGTGTCACAATGGACCAGCATCATCAAAGGATAATGGATGGAACATTGCACGTGTCACAATGGGCCAGCATCATCCAGGAATAATGGATGGAACACTGTGCATGTCACAATGGACCAGCATCATCCAGGAATAATGGATGGAACGCTACACGTGTCACAATGGGTCAGTATTATCCAGGAATAATGGATGGAACACTGCACGTGTCACAATGGGTCAGTATCATCAAGGGATAATGGATGGAACACTGCACGTGTCACAATGGACCTGCATCATCCAGGAATAATTGATGGAACACGGCACGTGTCACAATGGACCAGCATCATCAAGGGATAATGGAAGGAACACTGCACGTGTCACAATGGACCAGCATCATCCAGAAATAATGGATTGAACACGGCAAGTGTCACAATGGACCTGCATCATCCAGGAATAATGGATGGAACACTGCACGTGTCACAATGGACCAGCATCATCAATGGATAATGGATGGAACACTGCACGTGTCACAATGGACCAGCATCATCCAGGAATAATGGATGGAACACTGCGCGTGTCACTATGGACAGAACACTGCGCGTGTCACAATGGACCAGCATCATCCAGGAATAATGGATGGAACACTGCGCGTGTCACAATGGAACAGCATCATCCAGGAATAATGGATGGAACACTGCGCGTGTCATAATGGACCAGCATCATCCAGGAATAATGGATGGAACACTGTGCGAGTCACAATGGACAGAACACTGCGCGTGTCACAATGGACCAGCATCATCCAGGAATAATGGATGGAACACTGCGCGTGTCACAATGGAACAGCATCATCCAGGAATAATGGATGGAACACTGCGCGTGTCACAATAGACCAGCATCATCCAGGAATAATGGATGGAACACTGCGCGTGTCACAATGGACCAGCATCATCCAGGAATAATGGATGGAACACTGTGCGAGTCACAATGTACTAGCATCATCCAGGAATAATGGATGGAACACTGCACGTGTCACAATGGACCAGCATCATCCAGGGATAATGGATGGAACACTGCACGTGTCACAATGGACCAGCATCATCAAAGGATAATGGATGGATCACTATACGTGTCACAATAGACCAGCATCATCAAGGGATCATAGATGGAACACTGCACGTGTCACAATGTACCAGCATCATCCAGGAATAATGGATGGAACACTGCACGTGTCACAATGGTTCAGCATCATCCAGGAATAATGGATGGAACACTGCACGTGTCACAATGGGCCAGCATCATCCAGGAATAATGGATGGAACACTGTGCATGTCACAATGGACCAGCATCATCCAGGAATAATGGATGGAACGCTACACGTGTCACAATGGGTCAGTATTATCCAGGAATAATGGATGGAACACTGCACGTGTCACAATGGGTCAGCATCATCAAGGGATAATGGATGGAACACTGCATGTGTCACAATGGACCAGCATCATGAAGGGATAATGGATGGAACACTGCGCGTGTCACAATGGACCAGCATCATCAAAGGATAATGGATGGAACATTGCACGTGTCACAATGGACAAGCATCATACTAGAATAATAGATGGAACGCTACACATGTCACAATAGGTCAGTATTATCCAGGGATAATGGATGGAACACTGCACGTGTCACAATGGACCTGCATCATCCAGGAATAATTGATGGAACACGGCACGTGTCACAATGGACCAGCATCATCAAGGGATAATGGAAGGAACACTGCGCGTGTCACAATGGACCAGCATCATCCAGGAATAATGGATGGAACACTGTGCGAGTCACAATGTACCAGCATCATCAAGGGATAATTGATGGAACACTGCACGTGTCACAATGGACCAGCATCATCCAGGAATAATAGATGGAACACTGCATGTGTCACAATGGACCTGCATCATCCAGGAATAATGGATGGAACACTGTACCTGTCACAATGGACCAGCATCATCCAGGGATAATGGAAGGAACACTGCACGTGTCACAATGGACCAGCATCATCCAGAAATAATGGATTGAACACGGCAAGTGTCACAATGGACCTGCATCATCCAGGAATAATGGATGGAACACTGTACGTGTCACAATGGACCAGCATCATCAAGGGATAATAGATGGAACACTGTACGTGTCACAATGGGCCACCATCATCCAGGAATAATGGATGGAACACTGCACATGTCACAATGGACCAGCATCATCCAGGAAGAATGGATGGAACACTGCACGTGTCACAATGGACCAGCATCATCAAAGGATAATGGATGGAACACTGCATGTGTCACAATGGGTTAGCATCATCCAGGAATAATGGATGGAACACTGCACGTGTCACAATGGACCAGCATCATCCAGGAATAATGGATGGAACACTGCACGTGTCACAATTGGTCAGCATCATCCAGGAATAATGGATGGAACACTGCACGTGTCACAATGGACCAGCATCATCCAGGAATAATGGATGGAACACTGTACGTGTCACAATGGACCTGCATCATCCAGGAATAATGGATGGAACACGGCACGTGTCACAATGGACCAGCATCATCCTGGAATAATGGATGGAACACTGCACGTGTCACAATGGACCAGCATCATCAAGGGATAATGGAAGGAACACTGCACGTGTCACAATGGACCAGCATCATCCAGGGATAATGGATGGAACACTGTACGTGTCACAATGGACCTGCATCATCCAGGAATAATGGAGGGAACACTGCACGTGTCACAATGGACCAGCATCATCAAAGGATAATGGACGGAACACTGCACGTGTCACAATTGGTCACCATCATCCAGGAATAATGGATGGAACACTGCACGTGTCACAATGTACTAGCATCATCCAGGAATAATGGATGGAACACTGCAGATGTCACAATGGACCAGTATCATCCAGGAAAATGGATGGAACACTGCACGTGTCACAATGGACCAGCATCATCCATTAATAATGGATGGAACACTGCAGGTGTCACAATGGGCCAGCATCATCAAGGGTTAATGGATGGAACACTGCACGTGTCACAATGGGCCAGCATCATCAAGGGATAACGGATAAAATACTGCACATGTAACAATGGGTCAGCATCATCCAGTAATAATGGATGGAACACTGCACGTGTCACAATGGACCAGCATCATCCAGGAATAATGGCTGGAACACTGTGAATGTCACAATGGACCAGCATCATCCAGGGATAATGGATGGAACACTGCACGTGTCACAATGGACCAGCATCATCCAGGAAAAATGGATGGAACACTGCGCGTGTCACAATGGACCAGAATCATCCAGGAAAAATAGATGGAACACTGTGCGTGTCACAATGGACCAGCATCATCAAAGGATAATGGATGGAACACTGTACGTGTCACAATAGGCCAGCATCATCCAGGAATAATGTATGGAACACTGCACGTGTCACAAAGGACCAGCATCATCCAGTAATAATGGATGGAACACTGCGCGTGTCACAATGGGCCAGCATCATCAAGGGATAACGGATGGAATACTGCACATGTAACAATGGGTCAGCATCATCCAGGAATAATGGATGGAACACTGTGCAAGCCACAATGGGCCAGCATCATCAATGGATAATGGATGGAACACTGCACGAGTCACACTGGGCCAGCATCATCCAGGAATAATGGATGGAACACTGCACGTGTCACAATGGACCAGCATCATCAAGGGATAATGGATGGAACACTGCACGTGTCACAATGGACCAGCATCATCCAGGAATAATAGATGGAACGCTACACGTGTCACAATGGGTCAGTATTCTCCAGGAATAATGGATAGAACACTGCACGTGTCACAATGGACCAGCATCATCAAGGGATAATGGATGGAACACGGCAAGTGTCACAATGGACCAGCATCAACAAGGGATAATAGATGGAACACTGCATATGTCACAATGGGCCAGCATCATCAAGGGATAACGGATAAAATACTGCACGTGTCACAATGGGTCAGCATCATCCAGGAAAAATGGATGGAACACTACACATGTCACAATGGACCAGCATCATCCAGGAATAATGGATGGAACACTGTGCGAGTCACAATGGACCAGAATCATCAATGGATAATGGATGGAACACTGCACGTGTCACAATGGACCAGCATCATCCAGGAATAATGGATGGAACACTGCGCGTGTCACAATGGACCAGCATCATCCAGGAATAATGGATGGAACACTGTGCATGACACAATGGGCCAGCATCATCAATGGATAATGGATGGAACACTGCACGAGTCACAATGTGTCAGTATCATCCAGGAATAATGGATGGAACACTGCGCGTGTCACAATGGGCCAGTATCATCCAGGAATAATGGATAGAACACTGCACGTGTCACAATGGACCAGCATCATCCAGGAAAAATGGATGGAACACTGCACATTTCACAATGGACCAGCATCATCCAGGGATCATAGATGGAACACTGCACGTGTCACAATGGACCAGCATCATCCAGGAATAATGGATGGAACACTGCACGTGTCACAATGGACCAGCATCATCCAGGAATAATGGATGGAACACTGCATGTGTCACAATGGGTCAGGATAAAGGGTGACCCCTGTCCGACCCTCAAAGCTCTCCCTATTCTGCTAAAGCACATGCCCGGATCCAAATGGCGGAACGAGGTATGCCCACGTGCCTAAGACTGAACTGTAACCCCTACAATAGTGTAAGGGGCACGGCCACCGGTGCCCTACTCAGTATATGGAGGGAACCGTGGCCACCTCAGATCCAGTCAGAAAATAATCAGGTACACAACAATGTCTGTACACTTAGCTGAAGGTGTTGCAGCCGCAGAGAAGACGGATCCAAGGACAGCTGGCAATATCCGGAGTGCTTGCTGCAGCAGAACACAGGTCCAGTGAACTGATAGCTACAAGTGAAGATACTAAAGCAAGAGCTACAACTGAAATGAGAACTATAATCCACGCCCTACAATAGGAGGCGGGGTGATATAAAGAGAGGGAAATCAAACACATGAGGAACAGCTGGGAGGAAGGAAACCAAAAGTAAACAGAGCAGTGAGAACTCCTCCCAGCTCTAGTAGTGAAATCATCACAGGGGTGGAGAAACAGAGCTGTGAGAACGTCCCAAAGCTCTGGTAGTGACAGTACCCCCCCCTCTACGGGTGGACTCCCGACACCCAGGACCCACCTTCTCAGGATGAGCCCTATGAAATGCCCTGATGAGGCGAGTGGCTTTAATGTCCGACACCGGAACCCACATCCTCTCCTCAGGACCATAACCCTTCCAATGAACGAGGTACTGAAGAGAACCGCGGACAATGCGAGAGTCCACAATTCTGGAAACCTCAAACTCCAGATTGCCATCAACCAAAATCGGAGGAGGAGGCAAAGAGGAGGGTACCGTGGGCTGGACATATGGTTTTAAGAGAGATCTGTGAAATACATTATGTATCTTCCAAACCCGTGGAAGATCAAGACGGAAGGCAACAGAATTGATGACTGACAAGATTTTATAAGGCCCAATAAACTTGGGACCCAATTTCCAGGAGGGAACCTTCAGTTTAATGTTTCTTGTAGACAACCACACCAGATCACCCACATTCAGGTCCGGACCAGGCACACGTCTCTTATCAGCCACACGCCTATACCTCTCACTCATTTTTTTAAGATTACTCTGAATCTTTTGCCAAATGGTAGACAAAGACGAGGAAAATCTCTCCTCCTCAGGTAAACCAGAAAGAGCCCCTCCCGAGAATGTCCCAAACTGCGGATGGAACCCATATGCACCAAAGAATGGTGACTTATCAGAAGATTCCTGACGACGGTTGTTCAGAGCAAACTCAGCAAGAGGGAGAAATGAACACCAATCCTCCTGGTTCTCTGCCACAAAACAGCGCAAATATGTCTCCAGATTCTGATTGAGGCACTCAGTCTGACCATTCGACTGCGGGTGAAAAGCAGAAGAGAAGGACAGCCGAACCCCCAGGCGAGAACAGAAAGCCTTCCAGAACCTGGACACAAACTGCGTGCCTCTATCGGAAACAATATCAGAGGGAATGCCGTGCAATTTAACAATATGGTCGACAAAAGCTTGCGCCAACGTTTTAGCATTGGGTAAACCAGGGAAAGGTACGAAATGAGCCATCTTGCTAAAACGGTCCACCACCACCAGGATCACCGACTTCCCCGAGGAACAAGGAAGATCCGTGATAAAGTCCATGGACAGGTGTGTCCAAGGACGGGAGGGTATGGGTAACGGGAGAAGAGAACCTGAAGTCCGTGAACGAGGGACCTTAGCGCGAGCGCACGTCTCACAAGCAGCCACAAAACCCTCCACCGACTTACGAAGAGCCGGCCACCAAAATCTCCGAGCAATGAGATCTACCGTGGCTCTACTCCCGGGGTGACCAGCAAGAACCGTATCATGATGCTCCTTAAAGAGTTTGTGACGTAGCTCAGGAGGCACGAACAACTTCCCAGAAGGACAACGGGCAGGTGCCTCAGTCTGGGCAGCCTGGACCTCGGCCTCCAAATGGGAATATAGAGCAGAAACAACTACCCCCTCCGCCAAAATGGGACCCGGGTCCTCAGAGTTTCCTCCTCCCGGAAAACAGCGAGAGAGAGCATCAGCCTTCACATTTTTTATCCCAGGTTGGAATGTAACAACAAAATTGAATCTGGAGAAGAACAGAGACCATCTGGCCTGTCTCGGATTCATACGCCTGGCCGACTCCAAGTATGCCAGATTCTTATGGTCGGTAAAAACGGTGATAGGGTGCCTGGCCCCCTCCAACCAATGGCGCCATTCCTCGAAAGCCAACTTGATGGCCAACAACTCCCTATCTTCAACATCATAGTTTCTCTCTGCCGGGGAGAGTTTTTTTTAGAGAAAAAGGCACAGGGTCGCCATTTGGCAGGAGAAGGGCCCTGGGACAAAACCGCACCCACACCCACCTCGGAAGCATCCACCTCAACAATAAAAGGTAAGGAAACATCGGGATGCACCAAGACGGGAGCAGACGCAAAACTCTCTTTAATCTTAGAAAAGGCTGCAAGCGCCTCCTCCGACCAAGAGGAAAAATCCGCCCCCTTTTTTGTCATGTCAGTGAGGGGTTTGACAACAGAGGAATAATTCAAAATGAACTTTCTGTAATAGTTCGCAAAACCCAGAAAGCGCATCAATGCCTTCTGATTCTCAGGAAGCTCCCACTCAAGTACAGCACGGACCTTCTCCGGATCCATGCGAAAACCAGAAGCAGAGAGGAGAAAACCCAGAAATTGAATCTCCGATACCATAAAAAGACATTTCTCCAGCTTGGCGCACAATTTATTTTCCCGCAGAAACTGCAGAACCTGAAAAAGATGATCCTGATGGGTCTGAACATCAGGGGAAAAAATCTAAATATCATCAAGATACACCAATACAAATTTCCCCATTAAATGGTAGAAAATACTATTAACAAAATGCTGAAAGACGGCCGGAGCATTCATCAGGCCGAAAGGCATAACGAGATTCTCGAAATGCCTGTTAGGGGTATTAAAGGCCGTTTTCCATTCATCCCCCTCTCTGACCCTGACCAGGTTGTACGCGCCTCTCAAATCCAATTTGGAAAACACTTTGGCCCCAACAATTTGGTTGAAGAGGTCCGGGATCAGAGGAAGGGGATAGGGATCGCGAATCGTGATACGGTTCAGCTCCCTAAAATCTAGGCAAGGTCTCAGAGAGCCATCTTTTATTTTAACAAAAAAAAAACCCGCGGCCACAGGTGACTTTGAGGGACGAATATGCCCCTTCTCGAGACTCTCGGAGATATAAGTTCGCATTGCGATTCTTTCCGGTTGTGAGAGATTGCAGAGGCGTGCTTTTGGCAGCTTGGCGCCGGGAATGAGGTTAATGGGACAGTCAAACTCCCGGTGAGGAGGTAGCTCCTGAACACCGCTCTCGGAAAACACGTCCGAGAAATCAGAGAGAAATGATGGAACAGTTTTAGTAGACACCTCTGCAAAAGTCGCTGTGAGACAATTCTCTCTACAAAAGTCACTCCACTCATTTATTTGCCTTCCTTGCCAATCAATAGTGGGGTTATGTCTAGTGAGCCAGGGTAACCCCAAAACTAGAGGAGAAGGCAATCCGTTAAGGACAAAACAAGATATATCCTCCACATGAGTGTCACCTACAGCTAGCCGGATATTGTGAACAATGCCCTTCAGAGATCTCTGTGAGAGTGGAGCAGAGTCAATAGCAAAAACAGGTATATCCTTTTCTAATGTGCAAACCTGAAAACCATGCATGGCTACAAATTGAGTGTCAATAAGATTGACGGCCGCTCCACTATCGACAAAAATCTCACAAGAAATGACTTTGCTCTCTAGCGCCACCCTGGCAGACAGGAGAAAACGGGAACTGCAGGTCAGAGGAAAAGCATCAATTCCTACATCAACTTTGCCCAAAGTAGCAGATGAAGCAGAACTTGATGATTTACCTTTTGAGGTTTTTCTCTTATTATCGCTCTTAGTACAGTTCAAGAATCTCCTAGACGGACAAACATTTGCCAAATGACCTATGCCCCCACAACAAAAACACACTATACTCTGAGGACTAAATCCTCTTTTATCAGGGGCAAGTCGACCTAGCTGCATGGGCTCCTCCTCAGAGGGGAGCGAGACAGGATGAGGCCCCTGCACACTGAATGAGTCCGCACCACTGCCCCTAGACTGACAATGGCTGGACAGAGAGGTCTCGTTTCTTTCTCTTAGACGCCTGTCAAGGCGTACCGCCAATGACATGGCAGACTCTAAGGACGTTGGTCTCTCATGGAAAGCAAACGCATCTTTCAATCTCTCTGAGAGACCATGACAGAACTGACTCCGGAGTGCAGCATCATTCCAACCCGAATCAGCTGCCCATCTCCGAAATTCAGAACAATAAAGCTCCACAGACAGTTTGTTCTGGCATAAAACACGTAAGTTAGATTCGGCCAGAGCAACACGATCCGGGTCATCATAAATCTGCCCCAGGGCCACAAAAAATCTTTCCACGGATCGAAGGGAGGGATCCCCTGATGGCAGCGAAAAAGCCCAAGTCTGAGCATTACCCCTGAGCAGGGAGATGACAATCCTCACCCTCTGCTCCTGATTACCAGAGGAGTGGGGACACAAGCAAAAATGGAGTTTGCATGCCTCTCTGAAGCGAACAAAATTCTCACTGCCCCCGGAGAACGTTTCCGGAAGTGAGACCTTTGGCTCGCAACAGACTCCATGAGCCGGAGCAGAGCCCAATGCTTGAAGCTGAGTCATAGATTGACGGAGATCCGCTACTTCCAAAGAAAGACCCTGCATGCGGTCAACCAGGCCAGAAAGCGGATCCATGTCAAAAAAGGACGGTTTTGGTGGATTATAATGTCACGGCTGTATGTGAGCAACAACAGTATACACAGTAAAAGAGCTACTGACCGGACCCAAACTAGGGAGGATAAAGGGTGACCCCTGTCCGACCCTCAAAGCTCTCCCTATTCTGCTAAAGCACATGCCCGTATCCAAATGGCGGAACGAGGCATGCCCACGTGCCTAAGACTGATGGCCACTGTAATCCCTACAATAGTGGAAGGGGCACGGCCACCGGTGCCCTACTCAGTATATGGAGGGAACCGTGGCCACCTCAGATCCAGTCAGAAAATAATCAGGTACACAACAATGTCTGTACACTTAGCTGAAGGTGTTGCAGCCGCAGAGAAGACAGATCCAAGGACAGCTGGCAATATCCGGAGTGCTTGCTGCAGCACTACACAGGTCCAGTGAACTGATAGCTACAAGTGAAGATACTAAAGCAAGAGCTACAACTGAAATGAGAACTATAATCCACGCCCTACAATAGGAGGAGGGGTGATATAAAGAGAGGGAAATCAAACGCATGAGGAACAGCTGGGAGGAAGGAAACCAAAAGTAAACAGAGCAGTGAGAACTCCTCCCAGCTCTAGTAGTGAAATCATCACAGGGGTGGAGAAACAGAGCTGTGAGAACGTCCCAAAGCTCTGGTAGTGACAGGACCAGCATCAACCAGGAATTATGAATAGAACACTATACGTGTCACAATGGACCAGCATCATCCAGGAATAATGGATGGAACACTGCATGTGTCACAATGGACCAGCATCATCCAGGAATAATGGATGGAACACGGCTAGTGTCACAATGGACCAGCATCATCAAGGGATAATGGATGGAACACTGCACGTGTCACAATGGTTTAGCGTCATCAAGGGATAATAGATGGAATACTGCACGTGTCACAATGGACCAGCATCATCCAGGAAAAATGGATGCAACACTGCACGTGTCACAATGGGCCAGCATCATCCAGGAAAAATGGATGGAACACTGCGCGTGTCACAATGGGCCAGTATCATCCAGGAATAATGGATAGAACACTGCACGTGTCACAATGGACCAGCATCATCCAGGAATAATGGATGGAACACTGCACATTTCACAATGGACCAGCATCCTCCAGGGATCATAGATGGAACACTGCACGTGTCACAATGGACCAGCATCATCCAGGAATAATGGATGGAACACTGCACGTGTCACAATGGGTCAGCATCATCCAGGGATAATGGATGGAATACTGTGCATGTCACAATGTACCAGCATCATCCAGGAATAATGGATGGAACACTGTACGTGTCACAATGTACTAGCATCATCCAGGGATAATGGATGGAACACTGCGCGTGTCACAATGGACCAGCATCATCCAGGAATAATGGATGGAACACTGCACGTGTCACACTGGACCAGCATCATCCAGGGATTATGGATGGATCACTGTATGTGTCACAATAAGCAAGTGTCATCAATATGGGAGGTGAAACCTGGCAAAATTAAAATGACATTTAAAAACCTAAAATTATAATTAACATAACATTTTAACATTTTTATTTCATCTAAAGTCTACAAAATACATGCTAAAATGAAAAAAAAAAAATATTTCCTCCATTTGATATTTTTTTTCAACTCCAGCGTGGGTTATATGTGCCAAAAATTTTTTTTTAAATAAATAGCCTATTTCATTTTAAATTTCCACTTTGTCAATTAATTCTCCTCTTCCTATAATGGGTTTTTCATGTCAAAATCATAAATCAAATGAATACACCAAGAAGAATCTGAAAATGGTAGATTGAGATTTCTTTTGCATCTCTTGCAGGCATTTTCCCTGCCAAAAGTCAAATATAAAGGAAAGCCCGTTGAATGAATTTTCATTTTAACATTGTGCTAACATTTAAATTCATTTAAAGGGGTTCTGCAGTTTGTTTAATCTGATGATCTATCCTCTGGATAGATCTTCAGCATCTGATCAGCGGGGGTCCGACACCCGGGACCCCTGCCAATCAGCTGTTTGAGAAGGCAGTGGTACTGGCAGTAGTGCCGCGGCCTTCTCGCTGTTTACCGCAGGCCCAGTGACGTCACGACTAGTATCAACTTGCCTGGGCGAGGCTAAGCTCCGTTCACTTGAATGGAGCTTAGCCCCGCCCAGGCAAGTTGATACTAGTTGTGACGTCACTGGGCCTGCGGTAAACAGCGAGAAGGCCGCTGCGCTGCTGGAGCGCCGCTGCCTACTCAAACAGCTGATCGGCGGGGGACCTGGGTGTCTGACCCCCGCCGATCAGATGCTGTACTTAACCACCAGCATGGTGGAGAGCACTACTTTCACCCATTCTCAGTGGTTGCCCTACCAAGGATCTAGGGAGGCTTCTCTGAGTTTTGCGCACTGTGCCGCAAGCCACAGTACCTCTAGCAGTTAGGGACATGAATAGGGGTATGCTGGTATAATAGTTATCCCCATAGAGGTGGTGAAATGTGTAAACCTTTATTTACTATCTAACATGAAAAAAAATATATAATGTGTACAGTAAACTGAGCAGACCGATCAGAAAAATGGATGTTTCTGATCAGCGCTCAGCATGTGCAGGACGCACGCACACAGATATTATATGCGAGCAAAAATCTACACTAACACTACCTAAAATTGATTTCTAATTAACACTAAATGTATTTTTTACACTAAAAAAAAGAAAACTGAGCACAAAAGCGACCAGTAAAAAAAAATGGTACTTATTGGTGCTCAGGGCTGCAGAAGACACGCAAGCGGACGTTTGGTGCGTCCTTGCAGACACTGCAGTATAAAAATTTACTGCAGATACAAAAAAAAAAAAAAACAATCTAAAAATAAACATATATATATATATATATATATATATAGAAATGACGAAAAACGGGCAGCACTCCGGACTTGTGGAAATTCAGTGATGTTTATTCAGTGCAATGCAGCATTTCAGCCCTCACAATGGAGCCTTTGTCAAGCTAATGAACTAGTGCTCTCAACATATTTAAATAGGTGGTTCTCATTATAATTACATAATTGCTCATTAAAACATATTTCACAAATATCAGTACAAAACATGATTATACAGATCATTAAATTACATCGGTGTACATGAATCATCATTATATCAACATGGTATATACATAGTGGAAAACCAACTTTACCACATGCCCAAATCTGTGTTAAATATACAAATATTTACCAATTGCCTCATAAAGTGCAGCTGTGCTAAATTGTGTTAAAGTACATATCAATTTAGAAAAATTAAAAGAGGGACAAACCCACAACACGAGACTCCACACTGCGATCCGGTATTGGCGTCCCCTGGCGTCCATTGCGCAGGCGCCAGTCTGCATCATTAGATCGCGAGATCCCGTTGCGTCCCGTGCATGCGCACAGAATGCTCAAACTCGTACCTATACGCAGTCGCCGGGACGCACACTAAGCTCGCGAGTCCTCTCCATTTCTCGCGCATGCGCTTTGCGCGGCTGTGAGAAACACGACATCCCAGCAGTGTCACACTGCTGCGCATGTACCGAGGGGCGGAGACCAATGCTGTCGTCACTAAGTGACCATGGGGGGCGGAGATCAATGTTGTCGTCACTATGTGACCATAGTAACGATATTTGTATGCGGAAATCGGGAACAGTGGCCATCTGGGGACAGGCGATGTACCTGGAAATATGCACTCAGAGGAATCCAGTGCACAATCTCCAGCGTCACAAGGAACCTAGACCATATCATAGCCAGGCTCCTGTAACAACATCCCCGTCTCCTATGGTCATATTGGGGACGGCGTGGAGGAGAATGTCTATCACAGGTACACGCAGCCACCTCTGTCCCACCAACATCACCGCAAAATTCCTGACATGAATGTCATGCAATTCATTGGTCTCAGATCCTAAGTCATGAAAAAGAGAAAATATATAAATGGAGAGATATGTGCAGAAAGTGAAAAATACATTCAAAGGACATATACAGTGATCGCAAGGGGATCCCATGTTGGGCGTTGTCCTCTCAATTGGAATCAAATTCTCCATCATGATAATCTATAGAAAAGGAAGACAAAAAAAGGGAAAATAAATAGAGAGCACAATCCTAACCCACACATTCTCAGATAAAAGACACGCATCCCACCGGCGCCCAGCTAAGTCACCCTAAAATCAACATTGAGTCCGCGGGGTTTTAGGGTTTGCAATTGGAAAATCCAATATAGTTCCCGCTGCTTCAGCATCACTGACCTGTCACCCCCCGTCGTGGCATGGCGATCTGGTCAATGACCCTGAAGCGCAGGTCTTTTTCAGTATGTAATGCTTCCGTGAAATGTTTGGACACCGGTAAATCTAGTCTCTTCTTCCTAATGGTGTACCTGTGATGATTCAATCTTGTCTTGACATCCCATGTAGTCTCCCCTACATAAAGGAGATGACAGGGGCACTCCAACAAGTATACTACATAGGAGGGTTTTGCCCATTTAGGAACATCGATTGGTTCCAATTAGAGCTTGATCTGTATAGATTTTTTAGAGCCATCAAGTTGAAGATCTGGTTCAATAAACAGTCCACTGAGGTTCCAGCAGCAGGGTCCAATAGCGGTTCAGAACTTACACTTAATGATGTACAACTTCACCTTAAAAGTGATTTCACACCTGTTGTTAATCATGTGGCCGTGGATACGTTTATTAATGCAGTTAGGTTAGATTTAGAGACCTTAAAAGCATCAGGGGTTGAAGGGATGTGTGTAAAGAGAAATATGAAAGCGGAGGAGACCAAAGCCCTGAAGGAACTCTCCACTAACCCTTGTCTGACCATTAAACCGGCAGACAAGGGTGGGGCTGTGGTGGTTATGAACACAACTGACTATGTGGATGAGATATATCGCCAGTTGAATGATGAAAACGTTTACCGTAGGCTTCCAGGTGACCCTAAGTTTGAATTTCTTAAGAAAATCCGTAGGGTCCTGGATTCCGCTAGGGAGGAGGGTGTAATTGATGACAAGTTGCATTCTTTTCTCTATGTGGAACGGCCAAGAACTCCGGTAATATATGTACTACCAAAAATCCACAAGTCATTGGTTTCTCCACCCGGCCGGCCCATAGTATCGGGCATTGGTTCACCGTTTTCTCAGATTGCCATCTTTTTGGACAGGATACTGTCACCTTATGTTGTGAAAGCCAAGTCATACATAAGGGATACTACACACTTCCTTAATGAAATCAGCAATGTACAGCTCCCGGCACATGTCATTTTAGCATCATTTGATGTTGTGAGTCTGTACACATCCATTTCACATGTGAGGGGGGTGGATGCAGTCAGAAATTGTCTGGCTGATTCACCATACTCCATGGAATGTAGAGAGTTTCTGACCACGCTATTGGATATTGTGCTCACCTGTAACTATTTTTTGTTTCAGGATGAGTTCTTTATCCAATTGCGTGGTACCGCAATGGGCTCAAATGTGGCGCCCAATTACGCGAACATTTATATGGCCCATCTAGAGGAGATGTACGTCTATGTTAGCCACCACTTCAGACAAGTGCTGGGGTGGTGGCGTTACATAGACGACATCTTCCTGTTGTGGACAGGTTCCATTGAGGGGTTACATCAGTTTGGTGACTTCCTCAATGGGATTGACCCTGAGGTCAAATTCACATTGTTTTTTTCTGAAACCCATATCGAGTTCCTTGATGTGACAGTGTGTAGACGAGGAGACTCTCTACACACGGATCTTTTTACTAAAAAAACTGATAAAAACACGTTGCTTCAATACAACAGTTGTCATCCCAGGAGCATGGTGAGATCATTACCCTATAGCCAGCTGCTTAGGGTCAGGAGGATAGTACAGGGTGAAGAAGATACCATTGATAGACTCACCACAATGGGTGAAAAATTTATCAAAAGGGGATACCCTAAGAAATTGATAGAACAACATAAGGTGAGGGCTATGCAACAGCCTAGGAAAACCCTCTTGGAAAAGGGGACGAATGAGGTAAAGGATACCAAACGTATCCCGTTTATAACCCGGTTCTCACCCCTGAGTGACAAAATCGGTAATATTTTGAAGGGACATTGGCCCATATTGGGCAGTAACTTCAGAAACATTCCCGAATTTGCCAACCCTCCAATGATGTCTTATAAACGTACACGCAATATTAAAGATCATCTTGTACGGGCTGACATCGGGACTAAAAAGATTGCATTCAGTACATACTTTGGTGCATCCAGGAAGGGTTGCTTTCCTTGTCATGGGTGTGTGAATTGCCCACTCATGTTAAGGGGTGCACATTTTGTGCACCCACAGACAGGAGAGGAGTATATGATTAAACATCACTTGACCTGTGACTCCTCCTATGTAGTATACTTGTTGGAGTGCCCCTGTCATCTCCTTTATGTAGGGGAGACTACATGGGATGTCAAGACAAGATTGAATCATCACAGGTACACCATTAGGAAGAAGAGACTAGATTTACCGGTGTCCAAACATTTCACGGAAGCATTACATACTGAAAAAGACCTGCGCTTCAGGGTCATTGACCAGATCGCCATGCCACGACGGGGGGGTGACAGGTCAGTGATGCTGAAGCAGCGGGAACTATATTGGATTTTCCAATTGCAAACCCTAAAACCCCGCGGACTCAATGTTGATTTTAGGGTGACTTAGCTGGGCGCCGGTGGGATGCGTGTCTTTTATCTGAGAATGTGTGGGTTAGGATTGTGCTCTCTATTTATTTTCCCTTTTTTTGTCTTCCTTTTCTATAGATTATCATGATGGAGAATTTGATTCCAATTGAGAGGACAACGCCCAACATGGGATCCCCTTGCGATCACTGTATATGTCCTTTGAATGTATTTTTCACTTTCTGCACATCTCTCCATTTATATATTTTCTCTTTTTCATGACTTAGGATCTGAGACCAATGAATTGCATGACATTCATGTCAGGAATTTTGCGGTGATGTTGGTGGGACAGAGGAGGTTAGGTGTGGTTGATGGATGTAGGAGCAGGTGACATGGGACACGAGAGTGCCCTGTCTCCTGTTTCCCACAGGTGCATGCACCCAGAGATGGCTGCGTGTACCTGTGATAGACATTCTCCTCCACGCCGTCCCCAATATGACCATAGGAGACGGGGATGTTGTTACAGGAGCCTGGCTATGATATGGTCTAGGTTCCTTGTGACGCTGGAGATTGTGCACTGGATTCCTCTGAGTGCATATTTCCAGGTACATCGCCTGTCCCCAGATGGCCACTGTTCCCGATTTCCGCATACAAATATCGTTACTATAGTCACATAGTGACGACAACATTGATCTCCGCCCCCCATGGTCACTTAGTGACGACAGCATTGGTCTCCGCCCCTCGGTACATGCGCAGCAGTGTGACACTGCTGGGATGTCGTGTTTCTCACAGCCGCGCAATGCGCATGCGCGAGAAATGGAGAGGACTCGCGAGCTTAGTGTGCGTCCCGGCGACTGCGTATAGGTACGAGTTTGAGCATTCTGTGCGCATGCGCGGGACACAACGGGATCTCGCGATCTAATGATGCAGACTGGCGCCTGCGCAATGGACGCCAGGGGACGCCAATACCGGATCGCAGTGTGGAGTCTCGTGTTGTGGGTTTGTCCCTCTTTTAATTTTTCTAAATTGATATGTACTTTAACACAATTTAGCACAGCTGCACTTTATGAGGCAATTGGTAAATATTTGTATATTTAACACAGATTTGGGCATGTGGTAAAGTTGGTTTTCCACTATGTATATACCATGTTGATATAATGATGATTCATGTACACCGATGTAATTTAATGATCTATATAATCATGTTTTGTACTGATATTTGTGAAATATGTTTTAATGAGCAATTATGTAATTATAATGAGAACCACCTATTTAAATATGTTGAGAGCACTAGTTCATTAGCTTGACAAAGGCTCCATTGTGAGGGCTGAAATGCTGCATTGCACTGAATAAACATCACTGAATTTCCACAAGTCCGGAGTGCTGCCCGTTTTTCGTCATTTCTATTGGTGTTGTTCTGTGTCCAGGAACATTGGTGGATTTGCACCCGGCATCTTATAGAGTGCTGCTGATTGTTTTTGCTTTTTCTATATATATATATATATATATATATATATATATATATACATATACATACATACACACACACACACACACACACACACACACTGCTCAAAAAAATAAAGGGAACACTTAAACAACACAATGTAACTCCAAGTCAATCACACTTCTGTGAAATCAAACTGTCCACTTAGGAAGCAACACTGAGTGACAATCAATTTCACATGCTGTTATGCAAATGGGATAGACAACAGGTGGAAATTATAGGCAATTAGCAAGACACCCCCAATAAAGGAGTGGTTCTGCAGGTGGTGACCACAGACCACTTCTCAGTTCCTATGCTTCCTGGCTGATGTTTTGGTCACTTTTGAATGCTGGCGGTGCTTTCACTCTAGTGGTAGCATGAGACGGAGTCTACAACCCACACAAGTGGCTCAGGTAGTGCAGCTTATCCAGGATGGCACATCAATGCGAGCTGTGGCAAGAAGGTTTGCTGTGTCTGTCAGCGTAGTGTCCAGAGCATGGAGGCGCTACCAGGAGACAGGCCAGTACATCAGGAGACGTGGAGGAGGCCGTAGGAGGGCAACAACCCAGCAGCAGTACCGCTACCTCCACCTTTGTGCAAGGAGGAACTGGAGGAGCACTGCCAGACCCCTGCAAAATGACCTCCAACAGGCCACAAATGTGCATGTGTCTGCTCAAACGGTCAGAAACAGACTCCATGAGGGTGATATGAGGGCCCGACGTCCACAGGTGGGGGTTGTGCTTACAGCCCAACACCGTGCAGGACGTTTGGCATTTGCCAGAGAACACCAAGATTGGCAAATTCAACACTGGCGCCCTGTGCTCTTCACACATGAAAGCAGGTTCACACTGAGCACATGTGACAGACGTGACAGAGTCTGGAGACGCCGTGGAGAACGTTCTGCTGCCTGCAACATCCTCCAGCATGACCGGTTTGGCATTGGGTCAGTAATGGTGTGGGGTGGCTTTTTTTTGGAGTGCCGCACAGCCCTCCATGTGCTCGCCAGAGGTAGCCTGACTGCCATTAGGTACCGAGATGAGATCCTCAGACCCCTTGTGAGACCATATGCTGGTGCGGTTGGCCCTGGATTCCTCCTAATGCAAGACAATGCTAGACCTCATGTGGCTGGAGTGTGTCAGCAGTTCCTGCAAGACGAAGGCATTGATGCTATGGACTGGCCCGCCCGTTCCCCAGACCTGAATCCAATTGAGCACATCTGGGACATCATGTCTCGCTCTATCCACCAACATCACGTTGCACCACAGACTGTCCAGGAGTTGGCAGATGCTTTAGTCCAGGTCTTGGAGGAGATCCCTCAGGAGACCGTCCGCCACCTCATCAGGAGCATGCACAGGCGTTGTAGGGAGGTCATACAGACACGTGGAGGCCACACACACTACTGAGCCTTATTTTGACTTGTTTTAAAGACATTACATCAAAGTTGGATCAGCCTGTAGTGTGTTTTTACACTTTAATTTTGAGTGTGACTCCAAATCCAGACCTCCATGGGTTGAAAAATATATATAGAGAAATAAACACACCGCAGCACGTCCATAAGGTGAAAATGTGGGATCCTTTATTCACCCAAGCAGCGACGTTTCGGTCCGCTTGCTGGGACCATTTTCAAGCCTTCAAGGCTTGAAAATGGTCCCAGCAAGCGGACCGAAACGTCGCTGCTTGGGTGAATAAAGGATCCCACATTTTCACCTTATGGACGTGCTGCGGTGTGTTTATTTCTCTGGTTGTTTGACACTGTGGTCGAGTGTCGATACCGCTGGCACCCAACTATTGCTACGGGGAGTGCTGCCCTGAACTTTCATCTAATATATATATATATATATATATAAGAAAATAATGGCGGCACTAGAAAAAACACAAGGAGGGTGCTATGTCCAGGGATGTAGCAGCTTACCCAGTCAGATAGAGATGAAAAAACGGACACTACTCCAAGTAAAAGCTAGTGGTGTTCACCCATGTGGATGGCAACGTTTCAGCTCATACAAGAGCCTTTTTCAAGCAATGAACACAATACAAAAGGGGGTATATATAGGCCAACCCCTATGACATCACAGTGTAATCAATTAACAACCAAGTACAATAAAGTGCAAATAGTGCATATGGAATAAGTAGAAATATAAATATGACAGTGCAAGATGCAAAGATAAATCGATAGTATATATCAATTACATTATATAATAAATGCATAATCGCAAAAAAGTGCATAGAGATAAATTGACTAATCAATACATATCAGGTATATAATAAGGTGTATAATAGGTGGGAGGGACGAAACGATGCTGCCAAAGGGAGGGGGAGCGATGACATACCCGGTGTCACCATCCGTGCCACACATGTCAAACACCGCCACATCCGGCGTTCAGGTGGATGCAGTGCGCAGGCGCCAAGTCGCGTGAGGAACAAGATGTAACTTCCCTAAATGACGTAGCCGGAGCATGCGCATAAGTGTAAAAAGCTTTGTCAGCCATCTTGGAAGTGGTAAAAACCCTCAAATGGGAAAAAGCGCAGACAATAGACCGCATCAATGACGCGATGTAGTGTGATATCCTCACAAATAATAGTGAGAATGTGCGCAAGATGACAATGAAGAAACACTTAAATCAAAAAGGGGGAAGATAGATGATACTAATCACTGTGTGTGCGCATAGCCTGATAATAGACAGAGTAGCGCAAAACGGAAATAGTGCCGTTTACCTGATTGTGTATCCCTAAGGGACAGAGAAGAGAATGCATACATAAGATGCAACTCATCTCACAAATGCGCCAGTTGAAGCAATGTACCAAGCAACAAAATGTTGCGGGCATGCCACAAAAAGGCCCACAATTCCCAATGGACACACATTCAATACAGGACACACAATAGATAGTATAATGTACCAAGTATGAAAAAAGTATGAAAAAAGTATAACCAAAGCAAAAAACAACATAAACACTGCATGGAAGCATGTAGGCAAACACGGAACACATCGGGTACGCCTCACTTCTCCAACCCGCAGCATCATTCTTGTCTGTGAAAAAAATAAAAATATAAAAATAAGAAAATGGCTTAATAGTGTTCATAGTACACTATGTACCATCAAAAAGTAGACACATATCGCACACATAACAATTGTGGGGCAAACCACTTTTCTAAACATATATCCCCGGATTGTAATCCGCATTAAGCCCATTGGATCTCAAGCTATTGAGGGTATAGATCCAAAAAAGCTCTCTTTTTCTAAGGATCAACACCCTGTTGCCCCCACGTCTAGGCATGGGAATGTGGTCAATGGCCCAACATTTAAGATCTCTTTCGGAGTGTTGAAGCTCCGAAAAATGTTTGGCAACAGGGAGGTCCTTTCTTTTTTTGCGTATGGACAATCGATGATTGTTCAACCGCGTTCTGAGATCCATCGACGTTTCACCCACATATAGTAGTTTACACGGACAAATCAAAACACAAATTACATAATTGGAATTGCATGTAAGGTGAAATCGAATTGGGTAAGAAACTCCAGTGATGGGATGGACAAAGGTAGAGCCCCTACCCATATATTTGCAGTCAATACAGCATAGACAGGGGAAACTGCCCTTGCCATGTGTGGTTAAGGAGGTTTGAACAGACTTGGACCTAGGTCCAATGTCTGCTCTGACAAGTTGGTCACGCAGATTTCTGGACCGGCAGAAAGAGATGAGGGGAGGGGATCTAAATTCTAAGATCTCACTATGACAACCACCCAGAATCCCCCAATGTCGCTTGATGATGCGATTAATGGCCTCACTTTGCTCCGTATATTTAGAGATGAAGGGTATCCGATTGATGGACCTATCGGACACTCCCCTCTCCAAAGTGCTACTCCTATCTAGACTACGGACCTTGTGTTTGTGGGAATCAAGGAGCTGGGTGGGATACCCCCTATTCTGAAATTTCCTGGCCATGTTGTCCAAAGCCAGGTCAACTTGTTCAGGTTCAGAAACAATGCGTTTCACCCTAAGAAACTGAGAAAAAGGCAAATATTTAAGCATACTTCGTGGATGCCCACTGTTGAAGCAAAGGAGAGTGTTCTTATCCGTGGGCTTAGTGTATAACCGTGTATGCAGCTTGCCCTGATTGTAAATGACTGTAGTATCTAAGAACTGTAATTCAGTCTCAGAATAGACCAAGGTGAATTGAAGGTCCCTATTGACACTATTGAGAAACCGGTGAAAATCATTAAGTTGGGCAACACTACCTGTCCATATGAAGAAGATGTCGTCAATGTATCTCCACCACCGCAGCAAATGGCTGCGGTGGTGTGACACATGGACGACATCTTCCTCAAAGCACCTCATAAAGATATTTGCATACGTAGGTGCTACGTTAGAGCCACGCCCCTTTTTTGTTGAAAAAACGTATCCTGAAAAAGGAAATAGTTGTGTCTTAAGATAATCTGCAATAGATCAATGAGAAACTGTCTAGCAGCCGTGGAGTAAGATGAAGAACCCAACATACGTTCAATGGCACCTATACCCAAATCGTGATCAATCGAGGTATATAACGAGGTGACATCAAAAGATGCCAGACGGACCTCATGGACACCAGTAAAATCAATCTTATCCAATCTACACAGGAAATCAGTCGTATCCTGTATATACGACTCAGCCCCTGTGGCAAAATCATGCAAGACCTTATCAAGGAAGATGGCGATGCAACTAAAGATGGAGTCCGAACCGGACACAATAGGGCGTCCGGGCGGATCCTTAAGTGACTTGTGCACTTTGGGAAGAATATACAGAACAGGTGTGACCGGATGGTCAACAGTAAGAAAAGTGCACAAGTCATCATCAATAGTGCCAGCCAGCATGGCATCAGCCAAACATTCCCTGATAAGTCTAGCTATCCCAAATTTGGGGTCAGTCTGAAGGACCGAATAAACATCCTTGTCATCAAGCTGACGTAGAATCTCACTAACATATTTACTGGTGTCCATGACGACAACTGCGCCACCCTTGTCCGCAGGTTTAATTGTCAAAGAAGGGTCCTGCCTGAGTTGGTCAAGTGCCTCAACTTCCACCTTGGAAAGATTAGGATGTTTAAAAACATGATCCCTACATCTCAGTTTGTATGCAGTTATGTCAGATGTAACAGCAGTAATAAATGCATCAACAGAGGCCTCATTGACAATGGGGGTAAAATGTCTCTTAATGGACAGATCGAGGCGTCTCAGGGAGAACTCGCTAGCCTGAGGCGCCGTGATCCGTGCCCTAGTGTTGAACCACACTTTTAACTTGATTCTACGAAAAAATGCAGATAGATCTGAATCCAGATCAAACCAGTTAGGGGAAGACATGGGACAAAAAGAAAGTCCTCTATTGAGAACACTCACTTGTGCTGGAGTGAGCATCCTATTGGATAAGTTAATGACAGTCACTTCCTCTTGTTCATCAGAGATTTGCTGGTCTGAGCTCTGGTTTTGTTGATTCTGGACACAGTTGGTTCTACGGTGTCTGCGACCCCCTCTCCTGGTCCGACCTCGTCTTTTCTTTGTGTGTCCACATTGTTCCCTAAAAAAGGAATAGATGCTGCAGAAGTAGCCGGTATATTCCTTTTTCTCTTTCTTGGATCTTTGTAGTTGGAATTCATGGTATCAGACTGCCAAGTGTATACCGCATCCCTTTTGTAGTCATCGGAGTCACGATTCCATTTAGACCTTTTGCCTTCCGCCAATTCGGTTTTGGCCCGTGCCACATGAGCCAATACGTTATCGCTGAACAATGAATATTCCTCAGTGGACATGGATGTCCGTAATGTGAGGTCAATCTCAGCCGTATCATTGGCAATGGTGGATAATTCCTGTTGCAAATACTGGATATTTAACAGGATAAAATCAAGTGAATACCGATTGGATAGCATTTCAAACTTCTTGCAGAATGATGCAAGATATCTTGGTCAAATGCCAACTTTGTATAAAAAAATGGGAAAAGTTGTCTTTTGCCAAGATATTTCTCTCACCCAGTATGGGTATATGTAAAATGACACCCCAAAACACATTGCCCAACTTCTCCTGAGTACGGAGATACCACATGTGTGACACTTTTTTGCAGCCTAGGTAGGCAAAGGGGCCCACATTCCAAAGAGCACCTTTCGGATTTCACCGGCCATTTTTTACACATTTTGATTTCAAACTACTTACCACACATTAGGGCCCCTAGAATGCCAGGGCAGTATAACTACCCCACAAGTGACCCCATTTTGAAAAGAAGACACCCCAAGGTATTCGCTGATGGGCATAGTGAGTTCATGTAAGTTTTTATTTTTTGTCACAAGTTAGTGGAATATGAGACTTTGTAAGAAAAAAATAAATAAAATCATCATTTTCCGCTAACTTGTGACAATAAATAAAAAATTCTAGGAACTCACCATGCCCCTCACGGAATACCTTGGGGTGTCTTCTTTCCAAAATGGGGTCACTTGTGGGGTAGTTATACTGCCCTGGCATTCTAGGGGCCCTAATGTGTGGTAAGTAGTTTGAAATCTAAATCTGTAAAAAAAAAATGGCCGGTGAAATCCGAAGGGTGCTCTTTGGAATGTGGGCCCCTTTGCCCACCTAGGCTGCAAAAAAGTGTCACACATGTGGCATCTCCGTACTCAGGAGAAGTTGGGCAATGTGTTTTGGGGTGTCATTTTACATATACCCATGCTGGGTGAGAGAAATATCTTGGCAAAAGACAACTTTTCCCATTTTTTTATAAAAAGTTGGCATTTGACCAAGATATTTATCTCACCCAGCATGGGTATATGTAAAATAACACCTCAAAACACATTGCCCAACTTCTCCTGAGTACGGAGATACCACATGTGTGACACTTTTTTGCAGCCTAGATGCGCAAAGGGGTCCACATTCCTTTTAGGAGGGCATTTTTAGACATTTGGATACCAGACTTCTTCTCACGCTTTGGGGCCCCTAAAATGCCAGGGCAGTATAAATACCCCACATGTGACCCCATTTTGGAAAGAAGACACCCCAAGGTATTCAATGAGGGGCATGGCGAGTTCATAGAATTTATTTTTTTTTTTTGGCACAAGTTAGCGGAAATAGATTTTTTTTAGTTTTTTCTTACAAAGTCTCCCTTTCCGCTAACTTGGGACAAAAATTTCAATCTTTCATGGACTCAATATGCCCCTCAGTGAATACCTTGGGGTGTCTTCTTTCCAAAATGGGGTCATTTGTGGGGTGTTTGTACTGCCCTGGCATTTGAGGGTATCCGCAATCATTACATGTATGGCCAGCATTAGGAGTTTCTGCTATTCTCCTTATATTGAGCATACGGGTAATGAGATTTTATTTTTTCGTTCAGCTTCAGGGCTGAAAGAAAAAATGAACGGCACAGATTTCTTCATTCGCATCGATCAATGTGGATGAAAAAATCTCTGCCAAAAAAAAAAAAAAAAAAAAGGAGGGGAAAGGCGTCTGCCAGGACATAGGAGCTCCGCCCAACATCCATACCCACTTAGCCCGTATGCCCTGGCAAACCAGATTTCTCCATTCACATCAATCGATGTGAATAAATAAATCATTGCCGGGATTTTTTTTATTTATTTTTATATACAAAGTGTTTGCCAAAGTACATGAACACCGCCGCCTCCTCAGCTCATATGCCTCGGCAAACGTATCTTTTACTGCAGAGGAGAAATCTCGTCTTGCAGCGCCGCATACACCGACTTTTGTGTAATCTGACAGCAGCGCAATGCTTCTGTCAGAATGCACATCAGTGCTGCAGCTAGTCGATCGGTTGGTCCACCTGGAAGGTAAAAAAAAAAAAAAAAAAAAATGAAAAAACCAGACCGCAGCGCAATAAATTTATTAACTTTATGATAACTTTTGAACATAACATATAAACTTTATTGAACTGAACGTTAACTTTTTTTGCTTACCGGTGTTTTTTTTTTTTTTTTTACCTTTATAGGACAAACCTCTCCTTCCCCATGGGACAATGTGCAAAGCGCAAATCGCCCAAAGATGTGGCGAAGTACATTATGCACTTTATCCCAGGTGAAAGGAGAGGTTTGCAGCAGCTGTGAGAGAAAGGGCCCTAATAGCCCTGTGTACCTGTCCTGTGAGATGCAATCCCTATGCTAAGTGTACCTGTGTGTGGTACTTCCGGAAACACTCCCCTAAGCATAGGGCAGGGTGGTCAGGGCAGTCAGGACAGAAATAGCGGGTGTCACGCCTTATTCCACTCCTGCTACAGACACAACATTTTTTTCGGGGTGACGGTTGGGTTGAGGTACCAGCAACGACATTGGGGAAATGTCGCTCGTGTAGACGGCTCACTACACTGGTGGTTGGGGCCACAGAACCTCCTGGATACAGGAGGTTCTCGATGATCTCTTCCTGAAATTTGAGGAAGGATCCTGTTCTCCCAGCCTTACTGTAGAGAACAAAACTATTATAGGCAGCCAATTGAATTAAATATACAGACACCTTCCTATACCAGCGTCTGGTGCGTCGGGAAACTAAATAGGGAGCCAACATCTGGTCATTGAAGTCCACCCCTCCCATGAGCGCATTATAGTCGTGGACTGAGAGGGGCTTTTCAATGACACGGGTTGCCCGTTCAATTTGTATTGTCGTGTCTGCGTGAATGGAGGAGAGCATGTAAACGTCACGCTTGTCTCTCCATTTCACCGCGAGCAGTTCTTCGTTACACAAGGCAGCCCTCTCCCCCCTTGCAAGACGGGTGGTTAACGAGCCGTTGGGGGAAGCCCCGGCGACTAGGTCGCACGGTGCCACAGCAGCCAATCTGTTCTAGGAACAAATGCCTGAAGAGGGGCACACTTGTGTAAAAGTTCTCCACATAAAGATGGTACCCCTTGCCAAATAAGGGTGACACCAAGTCCCAGACTGTCTTCCCACTGCTCCCCAGGTAGTCAGGGCAACCGACCGGCTCCAGGGTCTGATCTTTTCCCTCATAGATCCGAAATTTGTGGGTATAGCCTGTGGCCCTTTCACAGAGCTTATACAATTTGACCCCATACCGGGCGCGCTTGCTTGGGATGTATTGTTTGAAGCCAAGGAGCCCGGTAAAATGTATTAGGGACTCGTCTATGCAGATGTTTTGCTCAGGGGTATACAAATCTGCAAATTTCTGGTTGAAGTGGTCCATGAGGGGCCGAATTTTGTGGAGCCGGTCAAAAGCTGGGTGGCCTCTGGGACGAGAGGTGCTGTTGTCGCTAAAGTGCAGGAAACGCAGGATGGTCTCAAAACGTGTCCTGGACATAGCAGCAGAGAACATGGGCATGTGATGAATTGGGTTCGTGGACCAATATGACCGCAATTCATGCTTTTTGGTTAGACCCATGTTCAGGAGAAGGCCCACCGGAAAGGCTGGGCATAAAAGCTTCCCGGGTTGGCGGATATAAATTGAGTGGCATACCGATTTGTTTCTGCCACGACTAAGTCCAAGAGCTCCGCAGTCAAGAACAGCTCAAAAAATCCCAGGGCCGAACCGATCTGAGCTGTCTCAACCCGAACTCCAGACTGGGCGGTGAAAGGGGGAACTAATGGTGCGGCTGAAGTTGGTGACTGCCAATCAGGATTTGCCAGCACCTCAGGGACTCTAGGGGCTCTACGGGCCTGTCTTTGCGGTGGCTGCGACGGAGTAACTATTGCACGAGCCACCGTACCATTTCTCATCCGACTGGGTCAGAATCCTGTAGGCCTCTTCAGAAGAATACCCCCTGTTTGACATTTGGACTACTAAATTTAGGGGTATTCCCTGAGACTACCCAAGAAAAAAAGCAAGCCTGTCTTACAAATGGGAGGCTAGCGAAGTACCGGAGGCCGCTGCGATTGATAAAAAATATCAAAACTGATTTTTTTATCGCCGCAGTGCTTGTAAAGTTATTGTGCAGTGATCAAAATATAATAATTTTTTTGTCACTGCGGTGGGGCGGGTGTGGGTGAACGCACGTGTGGGCGACCGATCAGGCCTGATCGGGCAAACACTGCGTTTTGGGTGGAGGGCGAGCTAAGGTGACACTAATACAATTATAGATCTGACTGTGATCAGTTTTGATCACTTACAGATACTATAAAAGTACAAATGCTGATTAGCGATACGCTAATCAGCGAATAAGTGACTGCGGTGCGGTGGGCTGGGCGCTAACCACCTAACCAAGGGACCTAAACTATCCTAAAACTATCAGTCAATACTAGTGGAAAAAAAAAAGTGACAGTTTACACTGATCACTTTTTTCCCTTTCACTAGGTGATTGACAGGGGGCGATCAAGGGGTTAATTGGGGTGATGGGGGTGATGGAGGGTGATCTGGGGCTAAGTGTGGTGTTTGGTGGGTACTCACAGTGATGTCTGCTCCTCTGCTGGAACCAACCGAAGAAAAGGACCAGCAGAGGAGCAGACAAGCCATTTAACACCTTATATTTATAAATATAAGGTGTTAAATGGCTTCGGATTCGATTTTTTAAAAATCAGCAACCTGCCAGCAACGATCATTGGCTGGCAGGTTGCTGACGAAATACTCCTCAAACTTTTGCCGGCCCGCAATGCGCATGCGCGGGCCGGCTCTGACCGAAATCTCGCGTCTCGCGAGAGGACGCGTATATGCGTCCAGGAGGAATCAATCGACCACCTCCAGGACGCGTCGCTGCGTTCGGCGGTCCGGAGGTGGTTAAGGGTGACATGGGTGTGATATACACGGACCTATTCACAAAAAGTACTGATAGGAATAGGTTACTTGCTTATACTAGTAACCACCCAGTAGCTACAAAAAAAATCTCCCCTATTCCCAGTTTCAAAGGGTTAAACGTATAGTGGGCGATACCGAGTTATGCAAGGTCAGACTAGACGAGATGACTCAGAAGTTTAGGGAGAGAGGTTATCCTGATCATTTACTACAGGAACAAAGGAACAGAGTTGAGGAAACACAGCAGGATAAACCCCTGAAACAACCACGGATTCCACTTGTAGTCAAGTATCATCCATAGACCCAGAGATTGAGAGGGATAATAAACAAACACTGGCATGTGGTATCAAAATCTTACCCTCAAGTGGTGGAATTTAAACAACCACCCATGATGTGTTTTAAAAGAGCTAGCAACATACGTGACAGGATAGTGCGGGCAGATATTGGCAGCAATAGAACTGGACCTATACAGAGTATTGGCTACCCCCAAAATGGGAACTTTTCCCTGTCTAAATTGTGTAAATTGTTCCAGCGTAATTAAGGGTACACATTTCACACACCCAGTTCGGGTGAACGTATGCCTATCAAAGGCTTTTTTACATGCGATAGCCGCTTCGTTGTGTACATTTTGAAGTGCCCTTGTGGTCTATTTTACGTGGGGGAAACTTCCACAAGGATAAAAGATAGATTAAGCAATCATAAATCTACCATTAGAAAGCAAAATTTATTATTCCCCGTACCATTTCACTTCCACGAACATAGACACACAGTGGCACAGTTACGTTATCAGATTATTGAAAGTGTACCCCTCCCACGGTGAGGTGGAGATAGAAATAAATTACTGCTTAAAAGGGAGACTTATTGGATACACCGATTACAAACGATTGAGACTCAATCGTGAATACAACGTACAAAGCTTCCTTTAATAGATTACCTTACCAAAAAGTTTTCATTTTGTTCACATGTTTTGATTAAACACTGATTGGTGGGAGTGGTTTTCTGTGTGATGTCATTTCCCTGTGTTTTGGCGGTCTATTTAAACATAAAATTTTTCTTGTATGATTATAAGTCTGATGAAGGTGCGGTAGCACCGAACCGCGTCACTTATTCTCTGTATATGTGACTGAATAAATACAAGATTGATCTACAGCGAGTGCCGGTCTTTTCTGCAATATTTCATTGGGGACGCCATCCCACAGACACGTGCACCGCGACTTCAAACAGCAGTGCCGACCTGCGATTAATATATATATATATATATATATATATATATATATATATATATATATATACATATATACACTGCTCAAAAAAATAAAGGGAACACTTAAACAACACAATGTAACTCCAAGTCAATCACACTTCTGTGAAATCAAACTGTCCACTTAGGAAGCAACACTGAGTGACAATCAATTTCACATGCTGTTGTGCAAATGGGATAGACAACAGGTGGAAATTATAGGCAATTAGCAAGACACCCCCAATAAAGGAGTGGTTCTGCAGGTGGTGATCACAGACCACTTCTCAGTTCCTATGCTTCCTGGTTGATGGTTTGGTCACTTTTAAATGCTGGCGGTGCTTTCACTCTAGTGGTAGCATGAGACGGAGTCTACAACCCACACAAGTGGCTCAGGTAGTGCAGCTTATCCAGGATGGCACATCAATGCGAGCTGTGGCAAGAAGGTTTGCTGTGTCTGTCAGCGTAGTGTCCAGAGCATGGAGGCGCTACCAGGAGACAGGCCAGTACATCAGGAGACGTGGAGGAGGCCGTAGGAGGGCAACAACCCAGCAGCAGGACCGCTACCTCCGCCCTTGTGCAAGGAGGAGCAGGAGGAGCACTGCCAGAGCCCTGCAAAATGACCTCCAGCAGGCCACAAATGTGCATGTGTCTGCTCAAACGGTCAGAAACAGACTCCATGAGGGTGATATGAGGGCCCGACGTCCACAGGTGGGGGTTGTGCTTACAGCCCAACACCGTGCAGGACGTTTGGCATTTGCCAGAGAACACCAAGATTGGCAAATTCGCCACTGGCGCCCTGTGCTCTTCACACATGAAAGCAGGTTCACACTGAGCACATGTGACAGACGTGACAGAGTCTAGAGATGCCGTGGAGAACGTTCTGCTGCCTGCAACATCCTCCAGCATGACCGGTTTGGCATTGGGTCATTAATGGTGTGGGGTGGCATTTCTTTGGGGGGCCGCACAACCCTCCATGTGCTCGCCAGAGGTAGCCTGACTGCCATTAGGTACCGAGATGAGATCCTCAGACCCCTTGTGAGACCATATGCTGGTGGGGTTGGCCCTGGGTTCCTCCTAATGCAAGACAATGCTAGACCTCATGTGGCTGGAGTGTGTCAGCAGTTCCTGCAAGACGAAGGCATTGATGCTATGGACTGGCCCGCCCGTTCCCCAGACCTGAATCCAATTGAGCACATCTGGGACATCATGTCTCGCTCTATCCACCAACATCACGTTGCACCACAGACTGTCCAGGAGTTGGCAGATGCTTTAGTCCAGGTCTGGGAGGAGATCCCTCAGGAGACCGTCCGCCACCTCATCAGGAGCATGCACAGGCGTTGTAGGGAGGTCATACAGGCACGTGGAGGTCACACACACTACTGAGCCTCATTTTGACTTGTTTTAAGGACATTACATCAAAGTTGGATCAGCCTGTAGTGTGTTTTTCCACTTTAATTTTGAGTGTGACTCCAAATCCAGACGTCCATGGGTTGAAAAATTTGATTTTCATTTTTTTATTTTTGTGTGATTTTGTTGTCAGCACATAAGCACCGGTCACCTCCCCATGACCTCCCCCCCCGACCCGCCGCTTCCTTCTGCTTCCAGCACTGCGATGTGTCGGTATTCATTGACCAGCCAATCACAGCGCTTGGAGCTGCAGGGGGGCGGAGAGACACCATGCTGCCCTTACCCGGCATGAATGCCTGCTGGTAAGAGCAGCCATGGTGCCCCGATTCCCCCGCAATCCGGAGCTTGTCCTTAAGTCACGTCCAGGGGTTAAGTGACCTATGGTGTTAGGGTACTTTCACACAAGCGTTTTTGTTTTCCGGTGTTGAGTTCCGTCCTAGGGGCTCAATACCGGAAAAAACTAATCAGTTTTATCCTAATGCATTCTGAATGGAGAGCATTCCGTTCAAGATGCATCAGCTCAGTCCCTCTTACGTTTTTTGGCCGGAGGAAATACCGCAGCATGCTGCAGTTTTCTCTCCGGCCAAAAATCCTGAACACTTGCCGGAATGACTGATCCGGCATTCATTTCCATTGAAATGCATTAATGCCGGATCCGACCCCAAGTGTTCCGGCAAAATGGATGCGTTCTTTCCGTCCGCGCATGCGCAGACCATAAAATCTGTGAAAAAAAAAAAAATACCGGATCCGTATTTCCGGATGACAATCGGAAAGACGGATCCGTCATTGCAATGCATTTGTGAGACGGATCCGGATCCGTCTCACAAATGCATCCGTTTGCGTCCAGATTGCCGGATCCTGCCTGCCGGAATCCTCTGTCGCAAGTGTGAAAGTACCCTTATTTAATTCTTGCCTGAGCAGACAGTGACTCTGTATAGCCACTAGAGGGCGCTCTGCTTGTGCACATTTCCACCAGCTAACACACAGCTAACACACAGGTGTTGAGTTCCGTCCTAGGGGCTCAATACCGGAAAAAACTAATCAGTTTTATCCTAATGCATTCTGAATGGAGAGCATTCCGTTCAAGATGCATCAGCTCAGTCCCTCTTACGTTTTTTGGCCGGAGGAAATACCGCAGCATGCTGCAGTTTTCTCTCCGGCCAAAAATCCTGAACACTTGCCGGAATGACTGATCCGGCATTCATTTCCATTGAAATGCATTAATGCCGGATCCGACCCCAAGTGTTCCGGCAAAATGGATGCGTTCTTTCCGTCCGCGCATGCGCAGACCATAAAATCTGTGGAAAAAAAAAAAATACCGGATCCGTATTTCCGGATGACAATCGGAAAGACGGATCCGTCATTGCAATGCATTTGTGAGACGGATCCGGATCCGTCTCACAAATGCATCCGTTTGCGTCCAGATTGCCGGATCCTGCCTGCCGGAATCCTCTGTCGCAAGTGTGAAAGTACCCTTATTTAATTCTTGCCTGAGCAGACAGTGACTCTGTATAGCCACTAGAGGGCGCTCTGCTTGTGCACATTTCCACCAGCTAACACACAGCTGCTGATCAGATCAAGTTTACAATTCCAATAGATGGCGCTGTCACAGTAAAAGCTCAGTACTGTGCTGAATGCATAGGATAAGGTTATGAATCTAATAGATGGCGCCCTCTTTTTGAGGAGTGAATTATACAATTATTATATCATCAACTCTGCTGCCCTGTTATCCCCCGAGATGCCCTAATCGCCCACAGCATCTATGGGGCTAATCCGCTCTGCAATACTTGAATGAGGATGTGGTGACTTTTGCTCCAAAAAGTGCCAAGAAGCTTAAACAGTCACAAATTATTGTACACATATGGAGTGTGCCATAATCAGTTACTTTTTTACATCACTATAGTGGCATAAAATGATTTATAAATGTCCTCCATTGTGTCTGTTTGACCAAAAATCGGGGTTAATCCTAATATATATATATATATATATATATATATATATATATATATATATATATATATATACATACACACACAGTACAGACCAAAAGTTTGGACACACCTTCTCATTCAAAGAGTTTTCTTTATTTTCATGACTATGAAGGCAACAAAACTATGAATTAACACATGTGGAATTATATACGTAACAAACAAGTGTGAAACAACTGAAAATATGTCATATTCTAAGTTCTTCAAAGTAGCCACCTTTTGCTTTGATTACTGCTTTGCACACTCTTGGCATTCTCTTGATGAGCTTCCAGAGGTAGTCCCCTGAAATGGTTTTCACTTCACAGGTGTGCCCTGTCAGGTTTAATAAGTGGGATTTCTTTCCTTATAAATGGGGTTGGGACCATCAGTGGCGTTGAGGAGAAGTCAGGTGGATACACAGCTTTAAGAAATGAAGGTCAGTCAGTCAGCCGAAAAATTGGGAAAACTTTAAAAGTAAGGGCTATTTGACCATGAAGGAGAGTGATTGGGTGCTGCGCCAGATGACCTGGCCTCCACAGTCACCGGACCTGAACCCAATCGAGATGGTTTGGGGTGAGCCTGACCGCAGAGTGAAGGCAAAAGGGCCAACAAGTGCTAAGCATCTCTGGGAACTCCTTCAAGACTGTTGGAAGACCATTTCAGGGGACTACCTCTTGAAGCTCATCAAGAGAATGCCAAGAGTGTGCAAAGCAGTAATCAAAGCAAAAGGTGGCTATTTTGAAGAACCTAGAATATGACATATTTTCAGTTGTTTCACACTCGTTTGTTATGTATATAATTCCACATGTGTTAATTCATAGTTTTGATGCCTTCATAGTCATGAAAATAAAGAAAACTTTTTGAATGAGGTGTGTCCAAACTTTTGGTCTGTACTGTATATAATATATATATATATATATATATATATATATATATCACATATATATATATACACACACACACACACACACACACCCACAGCAGTGTACTGATATGTGTACCCACTACATCTTTTATACCTCCTACCTCACATATCAGTACACTAATATATATACTATATATCTGTACACACTGCATCTACTATACCTCATACCTCACATATCAGTACTCTTTTGTATAAACACTTCATCTTTTATACATTGTACCTGATGTATCAGTACTCTGTGTGTATACTATGTGTCAGGTGTGAGGTATAAAAGATGCAGTTGGTACAGATATATGTGGACAGTCATATATTATGGTCACTGTGCGTGAGATACGTGAGGTATTGGGGGTTGTAGTTAAGGTTAGGTCAGTATTATAGTAAGTATCAGGGTTTAGTTGGTATTAGGGTTAGGGTCGGTTATAGGGCTAGGATTAGTATTCGGCCTCATGCACACGACCGTATTTTTTCACGGTCCGCAAAACCGGATTCCGTTGGTCCGTGATCCGTGACCGTTTTTTCGTCCGTGGGTCTTCCTTGATTTGGGGATCCACGGACATGAAAAAAATGTTGTTTTGGTGTCCGCCTGGCAGTGCGGAGCCAAACGGATCCGTCCTGAATTACAATGCAAGTCAATGGGGACGGATCCGTTTGACGTTGACACAATATGGTGCAATTTCAAACGGATCCGTCCCCCATTGACTTTCAATGTAAAGTCAGGAGTCCCTATTATACCATCGGATCTGAGTTTTCTTCAATCCGATGGTATATTTTAACTTGAAGCGTCCCCATCACCATGGGAACGCCTCTGTTAGAATATACTGTCGGATATGAGTTAGATCGTGAAACTCATATCCGACAGTATATTCTAACACAGAGGCGTTCCCATAGTGATGGGGACGCTTCCTTCTAGTTAGAATATACTACGAACTGTGTACATGAGTGCCCCCTGCTGCCTGGCAGCACCCGATCTCTTACAGGGGGCTGTGATTCGCACAATTAACCCCTCAGGTGCTGCACCTGAGGGGTTAATTGTGCATATCATAGCCCCCTGTAAGAGATCAGGGGCTGCCAGGCAGCAGGGGGCAGACCCCCCTCCCTCCCCAGTTTGAATATCATTGGTGGCCAGTGTGCGGCCCCCTCCTCTATTGTATTATCATTGGTGACCAGTGTGCGGCCACCAATGGAGCATCATACTTACCTGCTGCGCTGTCTGTGACCGGCCGGGAGCTGCTCCTACTGGTAAGTGACAGGTCTGTGCGGCGCATTGCTTAATGATCTGTCACTTACCAGTAGGAGGAGCTCCCGGCCGGTCACAGACAGCGCAGCAGGTAAGTATGATGCTTCTAATATTGTAATATTGCTAAGTAACCATGGCAACCAGGCCTGCAGTAGCGTCCTGGTTGCCATGGTTACCGATCGGAGCTCCAGCGATTAAACTGGGACTCCGATCGGAACTCTCCGCTGCCACCAATGATTGGGGGGGGGGGGGGGGGGGGAGGCCGCACACTGGCCACCAATGATAATACAATAAAGGGAGGGAGGGAGGGCCGGGGGAGGCCGCACACTGGCCACCAATGATATTACAATAGAGGGAGGGGGCGGGGAGGCCGCACACTGGCCACCAATGATAATACAATAAAGGGAGGGGGGGGCCGGGGGAGGCCGCACACTGGCCACCAATGATATTACAATAGAGGGAGGGGAGCAGGGGGGGGCCGCACTGGCCACCAATGAAATTAAAACTGGAGAGGGAGGGGGGTCTGCCGCCTGCTGCCTGGCAGCCCCTGATCTCTTATAGGGGTCTATGATATGCACAATTAACCCCTCAGGTGCAGCACCTGAGGGGTTAATTGTGCGGATCACAGCCCCCTGTAAGAGTTCGGGGGCTGCCAGGCAGCAGGAGGCAGTCATGTACACAGTTCGTAGTATATTCTAACTAGAAGCGTCCCCATCATTATGGGAACGCCTCTGTGTTAGAATATACTGTCGGATATGAGTTTTCACAAAGTGAAAACTCATCTCTGAAAAAGCTTTTATGCAGACGGCTCTTCGGATCCGTCTGTATGAAAGTAACCTACGGCCACGGATCACGGCCGCGGATGCCAATCTTGTGTCCATCCGTGTTCTTTCACGGACCCATTGACTTGAATGGGTCCGTGAACCGTTGTCCGTCAAAAAAATAGGACAGGTCATATTTTTTTGACGGACAGGAAACACGGATCATGGATGCGGCTGCAAAACGGTGCATTTTCCGATTTTTCCACGGACCCATTGAAAGTCAATGTGTCCGCGAAAAAAAACCGGAAAAAATGGCACAACGGCCACGGATGCACACAACGGTCGTGTGTATATTAGAGTCAGCATTAGGTTTAGGCTCAAAGTATTCACTTTGCTGGCATGTAAACTCTGTGATGGAACTCTATACCGGAAAAGAAAAACGCTGGTGTGAAAGTACCCTTAGCTGGTGGAAATGTGTAGAAGCACAGCGCCCTCTAGTAGACATACAGCGTCACTGTCTGCTCAGGCAAGAATTAAATAACACCATAGGTCACTTAAATGAATTTGAATGTTAACACAATGTTAAAATGAAAATTCAAACGGGCTTTCTTTTATATTTGACTTTTGGCAGGGAAAATTACTGCAAGAGATGCAAATGAAATCTCAATCTACCATTTTCATATTCTTCTTGTTGTTTTCATTTGATTTATGATTTTGACATGAAAAACCCACTATAGGAAGAGGAAAATTAATTGACAAAGTGGAAATTTAAAGTGAAATAGGCTATTTATTTTTACATTTATTTTTGGCACATTTGACCCACACTGGAGTTGGAAAATAAAATTCAAATGGAGGAATTGAATTTTCATTTTAATTTTGGCATGTGTTTTGCAGACTTTAGATGAAATTAAAATGTTAAAATGTTATTTTAATTATCATTTTAGGTTTTTCAGTGTAATTTTAATTTTGGCAGGTTTCACCTCTCAGACAGTGACTCTGTATGTCTACTAGAGGGCGCTCTGCTTGTACATATTTAAGTGACCTATGGTGTTATTTAATTCTTGCCTGAGCAGACAGTAACGCTGTATGTCTACTAGAGGGCGCTGTGCTTCTACACATTTCCAACAGTAACACACAGCTGCTGATCAGATCAAGTTACAGTGACAGTAAAAGCTCAGTACTATTATGGTTAGGCTCTGTATTAGGATTATGGTTATTACAGTTAGGGTCAGTATTAGGGTAAGGGGTCAATATTACAGTTTGGATCAGTATTAGGGCCAGGGGTCAGTTTTCGGGCACATGAACAGAAAAGCGGAGGACAGTCTCTATTCACCTGTCCCAGCGGGGTCCCACGATGATCGAGCAGCAATGCAGTCAGAGCTCTATTGGCAGGTTTGCTCTGGTGGAACGTCACAGGCGGCGCGATGACATCGCATACGTCACAGAGAAGGAGGGACAGGGAACCAATAGTTCCCTTCTTCAGCCGGCGCTGCTGGATGCCCAACTGTATTTGCGTCCATTGGAGCTCCAGAAACCAGGTGAATTCACCTGGGGCCAGTGTCGGACTGTGGTGCCTAGGGCCCACCAGAAGAACTAGTTCTGGGGCCCACTCTATAGCTATAAGGAAATATTAGGGTACATCATGTCACGGACATAAACGCTGTAGATTTGCTGCACACAAGTATGTGGTGGCAGGTCGACAGAGTTTACGTGCCAGCAAAGTGGACACGATTTTAAGGGGTCTCAACCACATGTTATGACTAAAATTCACTGCACAAATTGCACTGTGGTGCGGATTTTAATTCAGTGGCATGATTTCCTGTGGATTTTGCTGCTGCAGACTTACAAAAGGACGGACCCTCACCTGTCTTTTTTCACACATATGAAGACTGCACCACACAGAACTGTATTGTGCACTGGCATATATCAATATCGTAGGCTGGGGATCAGCAACCTCCGGAGCTCCAACTGTTCTGCAACTACAATTCCCACATCTATGGAAGTTACAAGAACAGCTGAGTAAATGTGCATGCTGGGAGTTGTAGTTTCACAGCAGCTGGAATGCCGAAGGTTGCTGAGCGCGTTTGTAGTAGGCCATCAATACTGATCATGGGGGTCTGAACTCTAGGTCTCCCACCAATCAGCACAGTAATACCAAGGATGCACCCCGATTTTTGGTCACAGACACAATGGAGAACATTTACTAATTGTTTTATGCCACTATACTGATGTAAAAAAAAAGTCACCGATTATGGCGCACGCCATTTGTGTACCATAATTTGCGACTTTTTAAGCTTCTGGGCATTTTTCTGGAACAACGGCCACCATGTCCTAACTCAATTATGGCAGAGCGGATTAACCCCATAGATGCTGGCGATTAGGGCATATAGGGGGTTAACAGGGCAGCAGAGTTGATGATATAATCATAGTATAATTCACTCCTCAAAAAGAGGGCGCCATCTATTAGATTAATAATCTTATCCTATGCATTCGGCACAGTACTGACCTTTTACTGTCACAGCGCCATCTATTGGAATTGTAAACTTGATCTGATCAGCAGCTGTGTGTTACTGTTGGAAATGTGTAGAAGCACAGCGCCCTCTAGTGGCTATACAGCGTCACTGTCTGCTCAGGCAAGAATTAAATAACACCATAGGTCACTTACGTGAATTTAAATGTTAGCACAATGTTAAAATAAAAATTCAAATATGCTTTCCTTTATATTTGACCTTTGGCAGGGAAAATGCCTGCAAGAGATGCAAAAGAAATCTCAATCTACCATTTTCAGATTCTTCTTGGTGTATTCATTTGTTTCATGATTTTGACATGAAAAACCCACTATAGGAAGAGGAGAATTAATTGACAAAGTGGAAATTTAAAATGAAAAAGGCTATTTATTTGTACATTTATTTTTGCCACATATGACCCACGCTGGAGTTGGAAAAGAAAATTCAAATGAAGGAATTGAATTTTCTATTTCATTTTGGCAAGCATTTTGCAGACTTTAGATGAAATTAAAATGTTAAAATTTTATTTTAATTATAATTTTAAGTTTTTTAAGGTCATTTGTGCATGTCATAATGGAC
>NC_053391.1:386437626-386490515 GCF_905171765.1 Bufo bufo
CAGTGTTCCATCCATTATTCCTGGATGATGCTGGTCCATTGTGACACGTGCAGTGTTCCATCCATTATTCCTGGATGATGCTGGTCCATTGTGACACGTGCAGTGTTCCATCCATTATCCTGGATGATGCTGGTCCATTGTGACACGTGCAGTGTTCCATCCATTATCCCTGGATGATGCTGGTCCATTGTGACACGTGCAGTGTTCCATCCATTATTCCTGGATGATGCTGGTCCATTGTGACACGCTGCAGTGTTCCATCCATTATTCCTGGATGATGCTGGTCCATTGTGACACGTGCAGTGTTCCATCCATTATTCCTGGATGATGCTGGTCCATTGTGACACGTGCAGTGTTCCATCCATTATTCCTGGATGATGCTGGTCCATTGTGACACGTGCAGTGTTCCATCCATTATTCTCGATCATGCTGGTCCATTGTGACACGTGCAGTGTTCCATCCATTATTCCTGGATGATGCTGGTCCATTGTGACACGTGCAGTGTTCCATCCATTATTCCTGGATGATGCTGGTCCATTGTGACACGTGCAGTGTTCCATCCATTATTCCTGGATGATGCTGGTCCATTGTGACACGCGCAGTGTTCCATCCATTATTCCTGGATGATGCTGGTCCATTGTGACACGTGCAGTGTTCCATCCATTATTCCTGGATGATGCTGGTCCATTGTGACATGGGCAGTGTTCCATCCATTATTCCTGGATGATGCTGGTCCATTGTGACACGTGCAGTGTTCCATCCATTATTCCTGGATGATGCTGGTCCATTGTGACACGTGCAGTGTTCCATCCATTATTCCTGGATGATGCTGGTCCATTGTGACACGTGCAGTGTTCCATCCATTATTCCTGGATGATGCTGGTCCATTGTGACACGAGCAGTGTTCCATCCATTATTCCTGGATGATGCTGGTCCATTGTGACACGCGCAGTGTTCCATCCATTATTCCTGGATGATGCTGGTCCATTGTGACACGCGCAGTGTTCCATCCATTATTCCTGGATGATGCTGGTCCATTGTGACACGTGCAGTGTTCCATCCATTATTCCTGGATGATGCTGGTCCATTGTGACACGTGCAGTGTTCCATCCATTATTCCTGGATGATGCTGGTCCATTGTGACACGTGCAGTGTTCCATCCATTATTCCTGGATGATGCTGGTCCATTGTGACACGTGCAGTGTTCCATCCATTATTCCTGGATGATGCTGGTCCATTGTGACACGCGCAGTGTTCCATCCATTATTCCTGGATGATGCTGGTCCATTGTGACACGTGCAGTGTTCCATCCATTATCCTGGATGATGCTGGTCCATTGTGACACGCGCAGTGTTCCATCCATTATTCCTGGATGATGCTGGTCCATTGTGACACGTACAGTGTTCCATCCATTATTCCTGGATGATGCTGGTCCATTGTGACACGCGCAGTGTTCCATCCATTATTCCTGGATGATGCTGGTCCATTGTGACACGTGCAGTGTTCCATCCATTATTCCTGGATGATGCTGGTCCATTGTGACACGTGCAGTGTTCCATCCATTATTCCTGGATGATGCTGGTCCATTGTGACACGTGCAGTGTTCCATCCATTATTCCTGGATGATGCTGGTCCATTGTGACACGTGCAGTGTTCCATCCATTATCCCTTGATGATGCTGGTCCATTTTGACACGTACAGTGTTCCATCCATTATTCCTGGATGATGCTGACCCATTGTGACACGTGCAGTGTTCCATCCGTTTTCCCTTGATGATGCTGGTCCATTGTGACACGTGCAGTGTTCCATCTATTATTCTCGATGATGCTGGTCCATTGTGACACGTGCAGTTTTCCATCCATTATTCCTGGATGATGCTGGTCCATTGTGACACGTGCAGTGTTCCATCCATTATTCCTGGATGATGCTGGTCCATTGTGACACGTGCAGTGTTCCATCCATTATTCCTGGATGATGCTGGTACATTGTGACACGTGCAGTGTTCCATCCATTATTCCTGGATGATGCTGGTCCATTGTGACACGTGCAGTGTTCCATCCATTATTCTCGATGATGCTGGTCCATTGTGACACGTGCAGTGTTCCATCCATTATTCCTGGATGATGCTGGTCCATTGTGACACGCGCAGTGTTCCATCCATTATTCCTGGATGATGCTGGTCCATTGTGACACGTGCAGTGTTCCATCCATTATTCCTGGATAATGCTGGTCCATTGTGACACGTACAGTGTTCCATCCATTTTCCTGGATGATGCAAGTCCATTGTGACACGTGCAGTGTTCCATCCATTATTCCTGGATGATGCTGGTCCATTGTGACACATGCAGTGTTCCATCCATTATTCCTGGATGATGCTGGTCCATTGTGACACGTGCAGTGTTCCATCCATTATTCCTGGATGATGCTGGTCCATTGTGACACGCACAGTGTTCCATCCATTATTCCTGGATGATGCTGGTCCATTGTGACACGTGCAGTGTTCCATCCATTATTCTCGATGATGCTGGTCCATTGTGACACGTGCAGTGTTCCATCCATTATTCCTGGATGATGCTGGTCCATTGTGACACTGCCAGTGTTCCATCATTATTCCTGGATGATGCTGGTCCATTGTGACACGTGCAGTGTTCCATCCATTATTCCTGGATGATGCTGGTCCATTGTGACACGTGCAGTGTTCCATCCATTATTCCTGGATGATGCTGGTCCATTGTGACACGCGCAGTGTTCCATCTATTATTCCTGGATGATGCTGGTCCATTGTGACACGTGCAGTGTTCCATCCATTATTCCTGGATGATGCTGGTCCATTGTGACACTTGCAGTGTTCCATCCATTATTCCTGGATGATGCTGGTCCATTGTGACACGTGCAGTGTTCCATCCATTATTCCTGGATGATGCTGGTCCATTGTGACACGTGCAGTGTTCCATCCATTATTCCTGGATGATGCTGGTCCATTGTGACACGTGCAGTGTTCCATCCATTATTCCTGGATGATGCTGGTCCATTGTGACACGTGCAGTGTTCCATCCATTATTCCTGGATGATGCTGGTCCATTGTGACACTGCAGTGTTCCATCCATTATTCCTGGATGATGCTGGTCCATTGTGACACGCGCAGTGTTCCATCCATTATTCCTGGATGATGCTGGTCCATTGTGACACGTGCAGTGTTCCATCCATTATTCCTGGATGATGCTGGTCCATTGTGACACGTGCAGTGTTCCATCCATTATTCCTGGATGATGCTGGTCCATTGTGACACGCGCAGTGTTCCATCCATTATTCCTGGATGATGCTGGTCCATTGTGACACGCGCAGTGTTCCATCCATTATTCCTGGATGATGCTGGTCCATTGTGACACGTGCAGTGTTCCATCCATTATTCCTGATGATGCTGGTCCATTGTGACACGTGCAGTGTTCCATCCATTATTCCTGGATGATGCTGGTCCATTGTGACACGCACAGTGTTCCATCCATTATTCCTGGATGATGCTGGTCCATTGTGACACGTGCAGTGTTCCATCCATTATTCCTTGATGATGCTGGTCCATTGTGACACGTGCAGTGTTCCATCCATTATTCCTGGATGATGCTGGTCCATTGTGACACGCGCAGTGTTCCATCCATTATTCCTGGATGATGCTGGTCCATTGTGACACGCGCAGTGTTCCATCCATTATTCCTGGATGATGCTGGTCCATTGTGACACGTGCAGTGTTCCATCCATTATTCCTGGATGATGCTGGTCCATTGTGACACGTGCAGTGTTCCATCCATTATCCATTGATGATGCTGGTCCATTGTGACACGTACAGTGTTCCATCCATTATTCCTGGATGATGCTGGTCCATTGTGACACGTGCAGTGTTCCATCCATTATCCATTGATGATGCTGGTCCATTGTGACACGTGCAGTGTTCCATCCATTATTCCTGGATGATGCTGGTCCATTGTGACACGTGCAGTGTTCCATCCATTATTCCTGGATGATGCTGGTCCATTGTGACACGTGCAGTGTTCCATCCATTATTCCTTGATGATGCTGGTCCATTGTGACACGTGCAGTGTTCCATCCATTATTCCTGGATGATGCTGGTCCATTGTGACACGCGCAGTGTTCCATCCATTATCCCTTGATGATGCTGGTCCATTGTGACACGTGCAGTGTTCCATCCATTATTCCTGGATGATGCTGGTCCATTGTGACACGTGCAGTGTTCCATCC
The DNA here is from genome assembly GCF_905171765.1 of Bufo bufo. Lineage (NCBI taxonomy): Eukaryota > Metazoa > Chordata > Amphibia > Anura > Bufonidae > Bufo > Bufo bufo. The sequence goes on from NC_053391.1 coordinate 386,441,881, forward strand.
ATTATTCCTGGATGATGCTGGTCCATTGTGACACGTACAGTGTTCCATCCATTATTCCTGGATGATGCTGGTCCATTGTGACACGTGTAGTGTTCCATCTATTATTCCTGGATGATGCTGGTCCATTGTGACACGTACAGTGTTCCATCCATTATCCCTTGATGATGCTGGTCCATTGTGACACGTGCAGTGTTCCATCTATTATTCCTGGATGATGCTGGTCCATTGTGACACGTGCAGTGTTCCATCTATGATCCCTTGATGATGCTGGTCCATTGTGACACGTATAGTGATCCATCCATTATCCCTTGATGATGCTGGTCCATTGTGACACGTGCAGTGTTCCATCCATTATTCCTGGATGATGCTGGTCCATTGTGACACGTGCAGTGTTCCATCCATTATTCCTGGATGATGCTGGTCCATTGTGACACGTGCAGTGTTCCATCCATTATTCCTGGATGATGCTGGTCCATTGTGACACGTGCAGTGTTCCATCCATTATTCCTGGATGATGCTGGTCCATTGTGACACGTGCAGTGTTCCATCCATTATTCCTGGATGATGCTGGTCCATTGTGACACGTGCAGTGTTCCATCCATTATTCCTGGATGATGCTGGTCCATTGTGACACGTGCAGTGTTCCATCTATTATCCCTTGATGATGCTGGTCCATTGTGACACGCGCAGTGTTCCATCCATTATTCCTGGATGATGCTGGTCCATTGTGACACGTGCAGTGTTCCATCCATTATTCCTGGATGATGCTGGTCCATTGTGACACGTGCAGTGTTCCATCCATTATTCCTGGATGATGCTGGTCCATTGTGACACGTACAGTGTTCCATCTATTATTCCTGGATGATGCTGGTCCATTGTGACACGTGCAGTGTTCCATCCATTTTTCTTGGATGATGCTGGTCCATTGTGACACGTGCAGTGTTCCATCCATTATTCCTGGATGATGCTGGTCCATTGTGACATATGCAGTGTTCCATCCATTATTCCTGGATGATGCTGGTCCATTGTGACACGCGCAGTGTTCCATCCATTATTCCTGGATGATGCTGGTCCATTGTGACACTGCAGTGTTCCATCCATTATTCCTGGATGATGCTGGTCCATTGTGACACGTACAGTGTTCCATCTATTTTTCCTGGATGATGCTGGTACATTGTGACACGTGCAGTGTTCCATCTATTTTTCTTGGATGATGCTGGTCCATTGTGACACGTGCAGTGTTCCATCCATTATTCCTGGATGATGCTGGTCCATTGTGACATATGCAGTGTTCCATCCATTATTCCTGGATGATGCTGGTCCATTGTGACACGCGCAGTGTTCCATCCATTATCCATTGATGATGCTGGTCCATTGTGACACGCACAGTGTTCCATCCATTATTCCTGGATGATGCTGGTCCATTGTGACACGTGCAGTGTTCCATCCATTATTCCTGGATGATGCTGGTCCATTGTGACACGTGCAGTGTTCCATCCATTATTCCTGGATGATGCTGGTCCATTGTGACACGTGCAGTGTTCCATCCATTATTCCTGGATGATGCTGGTCCATTGTGACACGCGCAGTGTTCCATCCATTATTCCTGGATGATGCTGGTCCATTGTGACACGTGCAGTGTTCCATCCATTATTCCTGGATGATGCTGGTTTATTGTGACACGTACAGTGTTCCATCCATTATTCCTGGATGATGCTGGTCCATTGTGACACGTGCAGTGTTCCATCCATTATTCCTGGATGATGCTGGTCCATTGTGACACGTGCAGTGTTCCATCCATTATTCCTGGATGATGCTGGTCCATTGTGACACGTGCAGTGTTCCATCCATTATTCCTGGATGATGCTGGTCCATTGTGACACGTGCAGTGTTCCATCCATTATTCCTGGATGATGCTGGTCCATTGTGACACGTGCAGTGTTCCATCCATTATTCCTGGATGATGCTGGTCCATTGTGACACGCGCAGTGTTCCATCCATTATTCCTGGATGATGCTGGTCCATTGTGACACGCACAGTGTTCCATCCATTATTCCTGGATGATGCTGGTCCATTGTGACACGTGCAGTGTTCCATCCATTATTCCTGGATGATGCTGGTCCATTGTGACACGTGCAGTGTTCCATCCATTATTCCTGGATGATGCTGGTCCATTGTGACACGTGCAGTGTTCCATCCATTATCCCTTGATGATGCTGGTCCATTGTGACACGCGCAGTGTTCCATCCATTATTCCTGGATGATGCTGGTCCATTGTGACACGTGCAGTGTTCCATCCATTATTCCTGGATGATGCTGGTCCATTGTGACACGCGCAGTGTTCCATCCATTATTCCTGGATGATGCTGGTCCATTGTGACACGTGCAGTGTTCCATCCATTATTCCTGGATGATGCTGGTCCATTGTGACACGTGCAGTGTTCCATCATTATTCCTGGATGATGCTGGTCCATTGTGACACGTAGCAGTGTTCCATCCATTATTCCTGGATGATGCTGGTCCATTGTGACACGTGCAGTGTTCCATCCATTATTCCTGGATGATGCTGGTCCATTGTGACACGCGCAGTGTTCCATCCATTATTCCTGGATGATGCTGGTCCATTGTGACACGTGCAGTGTTCCATCCATTATTCCTGGATGATGCTGGTCCATTGTGACACGTGCAGTGTTCCATCCATTATTCCTGGATGATGCTGGTCCATTGTGACACGCGCAGTGTTCCATCCATTATTCCTGGATGATGCTGATCCATTGTGACACGCGCAGTGTTCCATCCATTATTCCTGGATGATGCTGGTCCATTGTGACACGCGCAGTGTTCCATCCATTATTCCTGGATGATGCTGGTCCATTGTGACACGTGCAGTGTTCCATCCATTATTCCTGGATGATGCTGGTCCATTGTGACACGTGCAGTGTTCCATCCATTATTCCTGGATGATGCTGGTCCATTGTGACACGTGCAGTGTTCCATCCATTATTCCTGGATGATGCTGGTCCATTGTGACACGCGCAGTGTTCCATCTATTATTCCTGGATGATGCTGGTCCATTGTGACACGTGCAGTGTTCCATCCATTATCCATTGATGATGCTGGTCCATTGTGACACGTGCAGTGTTCCATCCATTATTCCTGGATGATGCTGGTCCATTGTGACACGTGCAGTGTTCCATCCATTATTCCTGGATGATGCTGGTCCATTGTGACACGTGCAGTGTTCCATCCATTATCCATTGATGATGCTGGTCCATTGTGACACGTGCAGTGTTCCATCCATTATTCCTGGATGATGCTGGTCCATTGTGACACGTGCAGTGTTCCATCCATTATTCCTGGATGATGCTGGTCCATTGTGACACGTGCAGTGTTCCATCCATTATTCCTGGATGATGCTGGTCCATTGTGACACGTGCAGTGTTCCATCCATTATTCCTGGATGATGCTGGTCCATTGTGACACGTGCAGTGTTCCATCCATTATTCCTGGATGATGCTGGTCCATTGTGACACGTGCAGTGTTCCATCCATTATTCCTGGATGATGCTGGTCCATTGTGACACGCGCAGTGTTCCATCCATTATTCCTTGATGATGCTGGTCCATTGTGACACGTGCAGTGTTCCATCCATTTTTCCTGGATGATGCTGGTCCATTGTGACACGTGCAGTGTTCCATCCATTATTCCTGGATGATGCTGGTCCATTGTGACACGTGCAGTGTTCCATCCATTATTCCTGGATGATGCTGGTCCATTGTGACACGTGCAGTGTTCCATCCATTATTCCTGGATGATGCTGGTCCATTGTGACACGTGCAGTGTTCCATCCATTATTCCTGGATGATGCTGGTCCATTGTGACACGTGCAGTGTTCCATCCATTATTCCTGGATGATGCTGGTCCATTGTGACACGTGCAGTGTTCCATCCATTATTCCTGGATGATGCTGGTCCATTGTGACACGTGCAGTGTTCCATCCATTATTCCTGGATGATGCTGGTCCATTGTGACACGTGCAGTGTTCCATCCATTATTCCTGGATGATGCTGGTCCATTGTGACACGTGCAGTGTTCCATCCATTATTCCTGGATGATGCTGGTCCATTGTGACACGTGCAGTGTTCCATCCATTATTCCTGGATGATGCTGGTCCATTGTGACACGTGCAGTGTTCCATCCATTATTCCTGGATGATGCTGGTCCATTGTGACACGCGCAGTGTTCCATCCATTATCCCTTGATGATGCTGGTCCATTGTGACACGCGCAGTGTTCCATCCATTATTCCTGGATGATGCTGGTCCATTGTGACACGTGCAGTGTTCCATCCATTATTCCTGGATGATGCTGGTCCATTGTGACACGTGCAGTGTTCCATCCATTATTCCTGGATGATGCTGGTCCATTGTGACACGTGCAGTGTTCCATCCATTATTCCTGGATGATGCTGGTCCATTGTGACACGTGCAGTGTTCCATCCATTATTCCTGGATGATGCTGGTCCATTGTGACACGTGCAGTGTTCCATCCATTATTCCTGGATGATGCTGGTCCATTGTGACACGTGCAGTGTTCCATCCATTATTCCTGGATGATGCTGGTCCATTGTGACACGTGCAGTGTTCCATCCATTATTCCTGGATGATGCTGGTCCATTGTGACACGTGCAGTGTTCCATCCATTATTCCTGGATGATGCTGGTCCATTGTGACACGCGCAGTGTTCCATCCATTATTCCTGGATGATGCTGGTCCATTGTGACACGCGCAGTGTTCCATCCATTATTCCTGGATGATGCTGGTCCATTGTGACACGTGCAGTGTTCCATCCATTATTCCTGGATGATGCTGGTCCATTGTGACACGTGCAGTGTTCCATCCATTATTCCTGGATGATGCTGGTCCATTGTGACACGCGCAGTGTTCCATCCATTATTCCTGGATGATGCTGGTCCATTGTGACACGTGCAGTGTTCCATCCATTATCCTGGATGATGCTGGTCCATTGTGACACGCGCAGTGTTCCATCCATTATTCCTGGATGATGCTGGTCCATTGTGACACGTGCAGTGTTCCATCCATTATTCCTGGATGATGCTGGTCCATTGTGACACGCGCAGTGTTCCATCCATTATTCCTGGATGATGCTGGTCCATTGTGACACGTGCAGTGTTCCATCCATTATTCCTGGATGATGCTGGTCCATTGTGACACGTGCAGTGTTCCATCCATTATTCCTGGATGATGCTGGTCCATTGTGACACGTGCAGTGTTCCATCCATTATTCCTGGATGATGCTGGTCCATTGTGACACGCGCAGTGTTCCATCCATTATTCCTGGATGATGCTGGTCCATTGTGACACGTGCAGTGTTCCATCCATTATTCCTGGATGATGCTGGTCCATTGTGACACGTGCAGTGTTCCATCCATTATTCCTGGATGATGCTGGTCCATTGTGACACGTGCAGTGTTCCATCCATTATTCCTGGATGATGCTGGTCCATTGTGACACGTGCAGTGTTCCATCCATTATTCCTGGATGATGCTGGTCCATTGTGACACGTGCAGTGTTCCATCCATTATCCCTGGATGATGCTGGTCCATTGTGACACGTGCAGTGTTCCATCCATTATTCCTGGATGATGCTGGTCCATTGTGACACGCGCAGTGTTCCATCCATTATTCCTGGATGATGCTGGTCCATTGTGACACGCGCAGTGTTCCATCCATTATTCCTGGATGATGCTGGTCCATTGTGACACGTGCAGTGTTCCATCCATTATTCCTGGATGATGCTGGTCCATTGTGACACGTGCAGTGTTCCATCCATTATTCCTGGATGATGCTGGTCCATTGTGACACGTGCAGTGTTCCATCCATTATTCCTGGATGATGCTGGTCCATTGTGACACGTGCAGTGTTCCATCCATTATTCCTGGATGATGCTGGTCCATTGTGACACGTGCAGTGTTCCATCCATTATTCCTGGATGATGCTGGTCCATTGTGACACGTGCAGTGTTCCATCCATTATTCCTGGATGATGCTGGTCCATTGTGACACGTGCAGTGTTCCATCCATTATTCCTGGATGATGCTGGTCCATTGTGACACGTGCAGTGTTCCATCCATTATTCCTGGATGATGCTGGTCCATTGTGACACGTGCAGTGTTCCATCCATTATTCCTGGATGATGCTGGTCCATTGTGACACGTGCAGTGTTCCATCCATTATTCCTGGATGATGCTGGTCCATTGTGACACGTGCAGTGTTCCATCCATTATTCCTGGATGATGCTGGTCCATTGTGACACGTGCAGTGTTCCATCCATTATTCCTGGATGATGCTGGTCCATTGTGACACGTGCAGTGTTCCATCCATTATTCCTGGATGATGCTGGTCCATTGTGACACGTGCAGTGTTCCATCCATTATTCCTGGATGATGCTGGTCCATTGTGACACGTGCAGTGTTCCATCCATTATTCCTGGATGATGCTGGTCCATTGTGACACGTGCAGTGTTCCATCCATTATTCCTGGATGATGCTGGTCCATTGTGACACGCGCAGTGTTCCATCCATTATTCCTGGATGATGCTGGTCCATTGTGACACGTGCAGTGTTCCATCCATTATTCCTGGATGATGCTGGTCCATTGTGACACGTGCAGTGTTCCATCCATTATTCCTGGATGATGCTGGTCCATTGTGACACGTGCAGTGTTCCATCCATTATTCCTGGATGATGCTGGTCCATTGTGACACGTGCAGTGTTCCATCCATTATTCCTGGATGATGCTGGTCCATTGTGACACGTGCAGTGTTCCATCCATTATTCCTGGATGATGCTGGTCCATTGTGACACGTGCAGTGTTCCATCCATTATTCCTGGATGATGCTGGTCCATTGTGACACGTGCAGTGTTCCATCCATTATTCCTGGATGATGCTGGTCCATTGTGACACGTGCAGTGTTCCATCCATTATTCCTGGATGATGCTGGTCCATTGTGACACGTGCAGTGTTCCATCCATTATTCCTGGATGATGCTGGTCCATTGTGACACGTGCAGTGTTCCATCCATTATTCCTGGATGATGCTGGTCCATTGTGACACGTGCAGTGTTCCATCCATTATTCCTGGATGATGCTGGTCCATTGTGACACGTGCAGTGTTCCATCCATTATCCCTGGATGATGCTGGTCCATTGTGACACGTGCAGTGTTCCATCCATTATTCCTGGATGATGCTGGTCCATTGTGACACGTGCAGTGTTCCATCCATTATCCCTTGATGATGCTGGTCCATTGTGACACGTGCAGTGTTCCATCCATGATCCCTTGATGATGCTGGTCCATTGTGACACGTGCAGTGTTCCATCCATTATTCCTGGATGATGCTGGTCCATTGTGACACGTGCAGTGTTCCATCCATTATCCCTTGATGATGCTGGTCCATTGTGACACGTGCAGTGTTCCATCCATTATTCCTGGATGATGCTGGTCCATTGTGACACGTGCAGTGTTCCATCCATTATTCCTGGATGATGCTGGTCCATTGTGACACGTGCAGTGTTCCATCCATTATTCCTGGATGATGCTGGTCCATTGTGACACGTGCAGTGTTCCATCCATTATTCCTGGATGATGCTGGTCCATTGTGACACGTGCAGTGTTCCATCCATTATTCCTGGATGATGCTGGTCCATTGTGACACGTGCAGTGTTCCATCCATTATTCCTGGATGATGCTGGTCCATTGTGACACGTGCAGTGTTCCATCCATTATTCCTGGATGATGCTGGTCCATTGTGACACGTGCAGTGTTCCATCCATTATTCCTGGATGATGCTGGTCCATTGTGACACGTGCAGTGTTCCATCCATTATTCCTGGATGATGCTGGTCCATTGTGACACGTGCAGTGTTCCATCCATTATTCCTGGATGATGCTGGTCCATTGTGACACGTGCAGTGTTCCATCCATTATTCCTGGATGATGCTGGTCCATTGTGACACGTGCAGTGTTCCATCCATTATTCCTGGATGATGCTGGTCCATTGTGACACGCGCAGTGTTCCATCCATTATTCCTGGATGATGCTGGTCCATTGTGACACGCGCAGTGTTCCATCCATTATTCCTGGATGATGCTGGTCCATTGTGACACGTGCAGTGTTCCATCCATTATTCCTGGATGATGCTGGTCCATTGTGACACGTGCAGTGTTCCATCCATTATTCCTGGATGATGCTGGTCCATTGTGACACGTGCAGTGTTCCATCCATTATTCCTGGATGATGCTGGTCCATTGTGACACGTGCAGTGTTCCATCCATTATTCCTGGATGATGCTGGTCCATTGTGACACGTGCAGTGTTCCATCCATTATTCCTGGATGATGCTGGTCCATTGTGACACGTGCAGTGTTCCATCCATTATTCCTGGATGATGCTGGTCCATTGTGACACGTGCAGTGTTCCATCCATTATTCCTGGATGATGCTGGTCCATTGTGACACGTGCAGTGTTCCATCCATTATTCCTGGATGATGCTGGTCCATTGTGACACGTGCAGTGTTCCATCCATTATTCCTGGATGATGCTGGTCCATTGTGACACGTGCAGTGTTCCATCCATTATTCCTGGATGATGCTGGTCCATTGTGACACGTGCAGTGTTCCATCCATTATTCCTGGATGATGCTGGTCCATTGTGACACGTGCAGTGTTCCATCCATTATTCCTGGATGATGCTGGTCCATTGTGACACGTGCAGTGTTCCATCCATTATTCCTGGATGATGCTGGTCCATTGTGACACGTGCAGTGTTCCATCCATTATTCCTGGATGATGCTGGTCCATTGTGACACGCTGCAGTGTTCCATCCATTATTCCTGGATGATGCTGGTCCATTGTGACACGTGCAGTGTTCCATCCATTATTCCTGGATGATGCTGGTCCATTGTGACACGTGCAGTGTTCCATCCATTATTCCTGGATGATGCTGGTCCATTGTGACACGCGCAGTGTTCCATCCATTATTCCTGGATGATGCTGGTCCATTGTGACACGAGCAGTGTTCCATCCATTATTCCTGGATGATGCTGGTCCATTGTGACACGTGCAGTGTTCCATCCATTATTCCTGGATGATGCTGGTCCATTGTGACACGTGCAGTGTTCCATCCATTATTCCTGGATGATGCTGGTCCATTGTGACACGTGCAGTGTTCCATCCATTATCCTTGATGATGCTGGTCCATTGTGACACGCGCAGTGTTCCATCCATTATTCCTGGATGATGCTGGTCCATTGTGACACGTGCAGTGTTCCATCCATTATTCCTGGATGATGCTGGTCCATTGTGACACGTGCAGTGTTCCATCCATTATTCCTGGATGATGCTGGTCCATTGTGACACGTGCAGTGTTCCATCCATTATTCCTGGATGATGCTGGTCCATTGTGACACGCGCAGTGTTCCATCCATTATTCCTGGATGATGCTGGTCCATTGTGACACGTGCAGTGTTCCATCCATTATTCCTGGATGATGCTGGTCCATTGTGACACGCGCAGTGTTCCATCCATTATTCCTGGATGATGCTGGTCCATTGTGACACGCGCAGTGTTCCATCCATTATTCCTGGATGATGCTGGTCCATTGTGACACGTGCAGTGTTCCATCCATTATTCCTGGATGATGCTGGTCCATTGTGACACGTGCAGTGTTCCATCCATTATTCCTGGATGATGCTGGTCCATTGTGACACGTGCAGTGTTCCATCCATTATCCTGGATGATGCTGGTCCATTGTGACACGTGCAGTGTTCCATCCATTATTCCTGGATGATGCTGGTCCATTGTGACACGTGCAGTGTTCCATCCATTATTCCTGGATGATGCTGGTCCATTGTGACACGTGCAGTGTTCCATCCATTATTCCTGGATGATGCTGGTCCATTGTGACACGTGCAGTGTTCCATCCATTATTCCTGGATGATGCTGGTCCATTGTGACACGCGCAGTGTTCCATCCATTATTCCTGGATGATGCTGGTCCATTGTGACACGTGCAGTGTTCCATCCATTATTCCTGGATGATGCTGGTCCATTGTGACACGTGCAGTGTTCCATCCATTATTCCTGGATGATGCTGGTCCATTGTGACACGCGCAGTGTTCCATCCATTATTCCTGGATGATGCTGGTCCATTGTGACACGTGCAGTGTTCCATCCATTATTCCTGGATGATGCTGGTCCATTGTGACACGCGCAGTGTTCCATCCATTATTCCTGGATGATGCTGGTCCATTGTGACACGTGCAGTGTTCCATCCATTATTCCTGGATGATGCTGGTCCATTGTGACACGTGCAGTGTTCCATCCATTATTCCTGGATGATGCTGGTCCATTGTGACACGTGCAGTGTTCCATCCATTATCCTGGATGATGCTGGTCCATTGTGACACGTGCAGTGTTCCATCCATTATTCCTGGATGATGCTGGTCCATTGTGACACGCGCAGTGTTCCATCCATTATTCCTGGATGATGCTGGTCCATTGTGACACGTGCAGTGTTCCATCCATTATTCCTGGATGATGCTGGTCCATTGTGACACGTGCAGTGTTCCATCCATTATTCCTGGATGATGCTGGTCCATTGTGACACGCGCAGTGTTCCATCCATTATTCCTGGATGATGCTGGTCCATTGTGACACGTGCAGTGTTCCATCCATTATTCCTGGATGATGCTGGTCCATTGTGACACGTGCAGTGTTCCATCCATTATTCCTGGATGATGCTGGTCCATTGTGACACGTGCAGTGTTCCATCCATTATTCCTGGATGATGCTGGTCCATTGTGACACGTGCAGTGTTCCATCCATTATTCCTGGATGATGCTGGTCCATTGTGACACGTGCAGTGTTCCATCCATTATCCATTGATGATGCTGGTCCATTGTGACACGTGCAGTGTTCCATCCATTATTCCTGGATGATGCTGGTCCATTGTGACACGTGCAGTGTTCCATCCATTATTCCTGGATGATGCTGGTCCATTGTGACACGTGCAGTGTTCCATCCATTATTCCTGGATGATGCTGGTCCATTGTGACACGTGCAGTGTTCCATCCATTATTCCTGGATGATGCTGGTCCATTGTGACACGCGCAGTGTTCCATCCATTATTCCTGGATGATGCTGGTCCATTGTGACACGTGCAGTGTTCCATCCATTATTCCTGGATGATGCTGGTCCATTGTGACACGCGCAGTGTTCCATCCATTATTCCTGGATGATGCTGGTCCATTGTGACACGCGCAGTGTTCCATCCATTATTCCTGGATGATGCTGGTCCATTGTGACACGTGCAGTGTTCCATCCATTATTCCTGGATGATGCTGGTCCATTGTGACACGTGCAGTGTTCCATCCATTATTCCTGGATGATGCTGGTCCATTGTGACACGTGCAGTGTTCCATCCATTATTCCTGGATGATGCTGGTCCATTGTGACACGTGCAGTGTTCCATCCATTATTCCTGGATGATGCTGGTCCATTGTGACACGTGCAGTGTTCCATCCATTATTCCTGGATGATGCTGGTCCATTGTGACACGTGCAGTGTTCCATCCATTATTCCTGGATGATGCTGGTCCATTGTGACACGTGCAGTGTTCCATCCATTATTCCTGGATGATGCTGGTCCATTGTGACACGTGCAGTGTTCCATCCATTATTCCTGGATGATGCTGGTCCATTGTGACACGTGCAGTGTTCCATCCATTATTCCTGGATGATGCTGGTCCATTGTGACACGTGCAGTGTTCCATCCATTATTCCTGGATGATGCTGGTCCATTGTGACACGTGCAGTGTTCCATCCATTATTCCTGGATGATGCTGGTCCATTGTGACACGTGCAGTGTTCCATCCATTATTCCTGGATGATGCTGGTCCATTGTGACACGTGCAGTGTTCCATCCATTATTCCTGGATGATGCTGGTCCATTGTGACACGTGCAGTGTTCCATCCATTATTCCTGGATGATGCTGGTCCATTGTGACACGTGCAGTGTTCCATCTATTATTCTCGATGATGCTGGTCCATTGTGACACGTGCAGTGTTCCATCCATTATTCCTGGATGATGCTGGTCCATTGTGACACGTGCAGTGTTCCATCCATTATTCCTGGATGATGCTGGTCCATTGTGACACGCGCAGTGTTCCATCCATTATTCCTGGATGATGCTGGTCCATTGTGACACGCGCAGTGTTCCATCCATTATTCCTGGATGATGCTGGTCCATTGTGACACGTGCAGTGTTCCATCCATTATTCCTGGATGATGCTGGTCCATTGTGACACGTGCAGTGTTCCATCCATTATTCCTGGATGATGCTGGTCCATTGTGACACGTGCAGTGTTCCATCCATTATTCCTGGATGATGCTGGTCCATTGTGACACGTGCAGTGTTCCATCCATTATTCCTGGATGATGCTGGTCCATTGTGACACGTGCAGTGTTCCATCCATTATTCCTGGATGATGCTGGTCCATTGTGACACGTGCAGTGTTCCATCCATTATTCCTGGATGATGCTGGTCCATTGTGACACGCGCAGTGTTCCATCCATTATTCCTGGATGATGCTGGTCCATTGTGACACGCGCAGTGTTCCATCCATTATTCCTGGATGATGCTGGTCCATTGTGACACGTGCAGTGTTCCATCCATTATTCCTGGATGATGCTGGTCCATTGTGACACGTGCAGTGTTCCATCCATTATTCCTGGATGATGCTGGTCCATTGTGACACGTGCAGTGTTCCATCCATTATTCCTGGATGATGCTGGTCCATTGTGACACGCGCAGTGTTCCATCCATTATTCCTGGATGATGCTGGTCCATTGTGACACGCGCAGTGTTCCATCCATTATTCCTGGATGATGCTGGTCCATTGTGACACGCGCAGTGTTCCATCCATTATTCCTGGATGATGCTGGTCCATTGTGACACGCGCAGTGTTCCATCCATTATTCCTGGATGATGCTGGTCCATTGTGACACGCGCAGTGTTCCATCCATTATTCCTGGATGATGCTGGTCCATTGTGACACGCGCAGTGTTCCATCCATTATTCCTGGATGATGCTGGTCCATTGTGACACGCGCAGTGTTCCATCCATTATTCCTGGATGATGCTGGTCCATTGTGACACGTGCAGTGTTCCATCCATTATTCCTGGATGATGCTGGTCCATTGTGACACGTGCAGTGTTCCATCCATTATTCCTGGATGATGCTGGTCTATTGTGACACGTATAGTGATCCATCCATTATCCCTTGATGATGCTGGTCCATTGTGACACGTGCAGTGTTCCATCCATTATCCCTGGATGATGCTAGTACATTGTGACTCGCACAGTGTTCCATCCATTATTCCTGGATGATGCTGGTCCATTGTGACACGTGCAGTGTTCCATCCATCCTTCTTGGTGGACGCTGGCTCATTGTGGATAAGAGATTGTCGATATGGAATCGAGCTCTGCTTCCTCTTCAAACAACTGATCGGCTGAAGTGCCATGTGTCGGACCCCCGCCGATCTTATATTGATGACCTGTTGTGAGGATATGTCATCAATATTAACGGCTGGACGCACACTTTAATTTTTATTAGCAATTTTTAAAACGGATAAATCAATGTGTGTAATAAAACAAAATACTAAAATTGTGTTCCAAAATATCTCAACTCGTTCCGCATTTAAAGGGGTTTTCCGAGAGTATAATACTGATGACCTGTCCACTGCTACACGCGGGACGCCAAGGAGCACCTTCCACCCAGCGATATCTGGGAACAGTTGCCATTTAGAACTGGACAGATAAGTGTACCACGCTGACATACTTACTTACCACAGTGATTCAGTACTGTTATGCATTTAGCAGTGCACAGATCGTCAACCTATGCTGGGGGTTCATTACTAGCATGGATCTGCTACATTGCAAACTAAATTGACACTTTGACTCATGGTGTTGTATATGTAACCTTATATGTGGTGTTTTCACTATACTTGGATTTGAGTCACAGCAGTTTATGTATCCCTACAACGGCTGTGATTGAGTGACACAGGATTGCTCTTGATTCATCATCCGGATTGTGACATATAACCGGATGATGGCTGGTATGTAGTCGGGGTCTACATAGGACTCAGGACTATTAACTAGATACCATCCTGTATCACGTGTTTTGGTTGGAAGAGGCATCCTCATACTAGGGAGCCTCTTATATTTAATTTTGTCCCCTGATGAATCAGACATCACTGAGGAAACGCGTCGGGACACTGTACTTTTCTGATTAATACATCTGTACGTGTATAGACCAGGATCTGGGACCCCTCACAGCGGGACTACCGAATAACCGGGATTCTAATCTCCACGTCCCTTTTTTCCAACTTTAGTGCCCACACCCGGTAGAGAATTTACTTATTACAGGACCATATATTCTGTCTATCGGGCCAAGCTGGGCAGTCCATCTTTAGGGAGGGCGAATGCAGGGATATATACATTAGACAGTGGTGTGATCTAGATAGAATAGGGACATCCAGGGTATAGTCCCAGCAGTGTGTCCCTCTGTCTTGGTACCCCTGTACCCTTCACCTGATCTGTTTTATATGCTATCCCTGTGTATAGATCCTTCCCGTCTCCGTCCATTTTTTCAGGAGACTAGTGTAACCAGTGGTTACTGATATTTTCTTTTTTTGAGTGTTTATACTTTAGGGCCTATCTTTTTATGATTGACATTAATTAAATGTTAAGTTTTAAATCAAATGAAATGAGCTACCCATAACCTGTTAAAATTTTCTCTATCCTCTGGATAGGTCATCAGTATCTGATTGGTAGGGGTCTAACACGCAGGACCCCCGACGATCAGTTGTTTAAATAGCACCGTGGTCTTCACATCTTTCCCTAGGCCAGTGACAACATTTTCTTGAGCTCAGCCCCATTCAAGCGAATGGAGCTGAGCATGATGCCAAGCACAACTGCTATACAATGTATCGCTCTGTGCTTGATAAGCGTGGAGAAGGCAGTGGCGTTCTCAAACAGCTGATCGCCAGGGGTCCCGGGACTCCCGCCGATGAGATACTGATGACCTATCCTGAGCTCAGGTCATCAGTATCAGAATCTTGGAAAGCGCTTTTAAATATTTTCTGTCATGTAGTGGCCAAATAGCCCTTGTTAAGTACTTGCAGGAATCAGCCTCACCTTTCCATTTTTTGTACAGGTACTATTCATGCTGTTCTACTTTACCCATCTCACCAAAAGGCTAGCTAATGTTATATAAAAGATCCTACGCATTTCTAAATACTCATTTATCATAAGGGGGTTACGTGGTAATCAAGATAATGAAGCCACTAAGGCTAGACTTTAGAATCCACATAGGCACCCCTGACCCAAGTAGAAGTCAGAAGTTACAGTGCTATTCTATAACTGGTAACACACAAAGGCCCTTGTGAGTGAACTACTCTCCAAGTCAGGATCTCATTATCTTGATTTCCTAACAACTAATGCTCCATTCAAACGTCCGGACGTGTGAATGGGACCTAAGGTCTTTTTCTAAAGCAGAAACATGCATTGCCTGTAGACGCTAACAGAAGTTTTTATGTTTTATTCCATTCATTCAGAAATACTAACAGATCCATCTTAAAACCGATTAAATGTGAGAGTTTTTCAGTAAAGAAAGTATGCAGCTTTGGCTACGGACAGGTATGGTCATGAATGGGCAGCGTGTGTATATTTTATCCATTAGCATTGAGAACATGCTGTAGGGACAACCCATTTAAAGGGAGTCTCTCCAAATATGACCATTATAGACTACTCAGATCAGGTTCTCCATTACTTTCCCCAGATTACTATGGTACCTTTCATATTGCAGTCCATCGCCGATTTGCTCCAAAAAAGACTTTTATACCATATGGTAATTAGGTTCTGAAGCTGCCCAGGGGCGGCGTTCATGCGGCCGGTGCCCAGGCTCTTCTGTGCTTTGCTTACCAAACCCCTTCTCTTTCACCCGTCTGGCCCGCCCTTGTTTAATCTGATTTCCTCCCCCTCTCTGTCTGAAATCTCTTGCCTCCGCCGGCTGGATCGGGTTGCGCAGGCTGACGCTTGCGCATTGAAAGTCCCTGTTTCTCTGCCCATAATGGGTAATGCAGTGCGCACGTGCCGAGAATGTGTGGAGCGGCGAGGACCCAGGATTTCAGACAGAGATGAGGAAGTAATCAGATTAAACAATGGGCGGGCCAGAGGGGTGAAAGAGGAGGGGTTTGGTAAGCAAAGCGCTGAGTGGCCCTGGCATCGGCCGCATGAATGCCGCCACTGGGCACCTTCAGAATCGAATTACTATATGGTATAAAAGTCTTTTTTAGAGCAAATCGGCAATGGACTGCAATATGAAAGGTACCATAGTAATCTGGGGAAAGTAATGGAGAACCTGATCTGAGTGGTCTATAATGGTCATATTTGGTGAAAGACTCCCTTTAAAGTAACTTGCTTGTAATATCATGCCTTTATCAAATTATCAGTGCACATAAAACCATGTTGCAATGTGGCTGATTAGTTATCTCTGGGATTATTGTATGACTACCAACAACACAGGCTCCCTCTCACTTGGTCAAAGTGGCAAATGATCAGCCAAGTCTGTGTCAGTCATGCCATACATGTAGTTTTGGCTGAAATCTGCTGTTGGCCATTGTGATTGATGTTAATGATGGTCGGCCAAAAATGGGCACCTTTTATATGCTTTAGGAGTTGCTGTCTTGGTTCTGTAAGGCAACACCTCATAAGGGTTGGATTGACTGGAAAAAGATTTAGCCTCTCTGGATAAATGGTCCAAACAATGGAAACTGTAGTTCAATGTTTCCAGATGTAAAATAATTCACTTGGGGAGAAGGAACCCAGAGTCTGAGTATCACATTAGTAGCTCTGTGTTACCCAAGAAAATGATCTAGGGGTCCTGATATCAGACAGTTTCAAGCAGGTCGGATGCTTGGCTGTATAACTAGAGGTATATCTAAATGTAGAAGGAAGGGAGAGATTGGATGCCGCTGTATAGAGCACTAGTGAGACCACATCTGGAATACTGTATGCAGCTGCAAAAAGATATAAATAAAATGTTACAGGTGCAAAAACGGGCTACAAAAGTAGTGGAGGGTCTGAAGCATAAAACATATCAGGAGACACTTAAAGAACCTAATCTGTATAGCTTTGAAAAAGAAGGAAAAGGGGCAATATAATAGAAACCTTTCAGTGTGTTAAAGGCAAAAATCAAGTCGAGACAGGAAGTGTTTTAAAGGGAACCTGTCACCATAAAAATGCTAAATAATCCCCAAGCACCATGTTATAGAGCAGGAGAAGCTGAGTAGATTAATCACAGTCATAGAGGGTAGCCTGTCAATCACTGATAGGACCGCCTCCTTGACTTCAAAGACCAGAATGAGCAGGAATATAAATGAATGAAATACAAGTTATACGGATTATTTACCCATAAAGCTTTATATCAATCTGCTGAGCTCCTCCTGCTCCATAACATAAGGCTTGCAGCTCAGATGCCACGTTCTAAGTGACAGGTTCCCTTTAATAAAAAAACAAATTCAACACAAGAACAAGTGGGCACAATCTAAAATTAGATCCGAACTAGGGCTGAGCAAATCGGGTTCGGATTGCTGTATCGGAACCCAATTGTTTTAAAAACGACCTTAAGAATACTGGCTCCATCTTACTGTAAAATGTATGGCCTCCATGGAGGTCTTTCTGAAGTTTCAGCAAATATCACGAGACTCACTTCGTCTCACCTCTATCACATGTCACTTCATGTCTTCGCATAAATCACTGTATCAAAATACAAAACTGAACTCGGCTTCATTAATGAGGCAGGGATTCTTCGGAAAGACCTCCGTGGAGGCCATACATTTTACAGTAGGATGGAGACGATATTGTTAACAAAGTTTTCGAACGAATTGGGTTCGGATAGAGCTAGCCTAATCAGAACCCATATCAGGAAATATTTTTAAACCGAAAGAGTAGTTCAGGCTTAGAACAAACTCCCATCAGATGTGGTTGGGAATCCACAGGAAGTGAATTTAAACATGTCTGGGATGAACACACGCCTATCCTAAAATGGGTAATAATATAAGGCAGACTAGATGGACCATGTGGTCTTTTTCTGCTTTTAATCTTCTATGTTTCTTTTTATCCTTGCGAATTTGGCACATGTGCTTTACAAGACTCGGATCTATTATTTGCTTGCTTTACGTCTTTTTAAAAATGATATTTGTGGCGCACGGTTGTGACAGATTAGACCACAACTCCAAACTAATAACTGTGACCAAGAGGAAATGAATGTAAGGTCTAGTCATGAGCTCCTAGAAGCCTTACAAACACTGCGTGATTTGCACCATTTTCAAATTCGTATCAACCCCAAAATACTTTTGACACTTTTTTTTTTTTTTTTTTTTTTTTAACTCATGCTCCAATTTTATTAATGACAATATTTTTTCTTTCAGTTTCGTGTACAGGATAATGGTCAAGCTGGATTTTTGTTAACTTTCCCTTTAATTGAGGAAAAATGGCTTGTACGGGAAGAATGCAAGCCCACATTCTCCTATGCTTCTGGACCATTTATGACAATGACAAAGTAAGGCCTTTATATAATCAATATTAATAACCATCACGTTCATTCAAATACATGTTCATACACTGCTCAAAAAAATAAAGGGAACACAAAAATAACATCCTAGATCTGAATTAATTAAATATTCTTCTGAAATATTCTTCTTTACATAGTTGAATGTGCTGACAACAAAATCACACAAAAATAAAAAAATGGAAATCAAATTTTTCAACCCATGGAGGTCTGGATTTGGAGTCACCCTCAAAATTAAAGTGGAAAAACACACTACAGGCTGATCCAACTTTGATGTAATGTCCTTAAAACAAGTCAAAATGAGGCTCAGTAGTGTGTGTGGCCTCCACGTGCCTGTATGACCTCCCTACAACGCCTGTGCATGCTCCTGATGAGGTGGCGGACGGTCTCCTGAGGGATCTCCTCCCAGACCTGGACTAAAGCATCTGCCAACTCCTGGACAGTCTGTGGTGCAACGTGACGTTGGTGGATAGAGCGAGACATGATGTCCCAGATGTGCTCAATTGGATTCAGGTCTGGGGAACGGGCGGGCCAGTCCATAGCATCAATGCCTTCGTCTTGCAGGAACTGCTGACACTCTAGCCACATGAGGTCTAGCATTGTCTTGCATTAGGAGGAACCCAGGGCCAACCGCACCAGCATATGGTCTCACAAGGGGTCAGAGGATCTCATCTCGGTACCTAATGGCAGTCAGGCTACCTCTGGCGAGCACATGGAGGGCTGTGCGGCCCTCCAAAGAAATGCCACCCCACACCATTACTGACCCAATGCCAAACCGGTCATGCTGGAGGATGTTGCAGGCAGCAGAACCTTCTCCACGGCGTCTCCAGACTCTGTCACGTCTGTCACATGTGCTCACTGTGAACCTGCTTTCATCTGTGAAGAGCACAGGGCGCCAGTGGCGAACTTGCCAATCTTGGTGTTCTCTGGCAAATGCCAAACGTCCTGCATGGTGTTGGGCTGTAAGCACAACCCCCAGCTGTGGACGTCGGGCCCTCATATCACCCTCATGGAGTTTGTTTCTGACTGTTTGAGCAGACACATGCACATTTGTGGCCTGCTGGAGGTCATTTTGCAGGGCTCTGGCAGTGCTCCTCCTGTTCCTCCTTGCACAAAGGCGGAGGTAGCGGTCCTGCTGCTGGGTTGTTGCCCTCCTACGTCCTCCTCCACGTCTCCCGATGTACTGGCCTGTCTCCTGGTAGCGCCTCCATGCTCTGGACACTACGCTGACAGACACAGCAAACCTTCTTGCCACAGCTCGCATTGATGTGCCATCCTGGATAAGCTGCACTACCTGAGCCACTTGTGTGGGTTGTAGACTCCGTCTCATGCTACCACTAGAGTGAAAGCACCGGCAGCATTCAAAAGTGACCAAAACATCAGCCAGGAAGCATAGGAACTGAGAAGTGGTCTGTGATCACCACCTGCAGAACCACTCCTTTATTGAGGGTGTCTTGCTAATTGCCTATAATTTCCACCTGTTGTCTATCCCATTTGCACAACAGCATGTGAAATTGATTGTCACTCAGTGTTGCTTCCTAAGTGGACAGTTTGATTTCACAGAAGTGTGATTGACTTGGAGTTACATTGTGTTGCTTAAGTGTTCCCTTTATTTTTTTGAGCAGTATACATTATCTTCCACACTTTTTTTTTTTTTTTTGTCTATTCTGAGGGCAGCCCTTTCATCCCCTGATATCATCAGTCTTCTCCTTTTAGTGCAGCCAGGCTGGGTGACTATATCAGCTAATGGTCTTTGTGCAGCTGCTCCACATACATAGAAGCCCGGTCCTGGGCCTCACAGCAAATAAAGCTCCAAATTTTTCTATATAATTTTTAAAGAATTTATCTGGTTGCTGGTTTTGGCCCCTTTATGGTTGCATTAATTTTTATATATGTGATTGACTGGTTGTATATTCACCTAGCGTCAGTGCATCTTCCATTAATATGTAGTTACAGTTATTAAAAATCATGATGACACTAGGGCTGCAACGATTAATCGATGTTATCGATAATATTCAATAACGGGATTCGTTGTCAACGAATCGCGTTATCAAATAATCGGCCGATTTCCTTGCTATGCGGGCGGTCAGGCGCTATACCTGCGGGTCCTTGAACTTTAAATCAGTAAGTGACGTTACGCCGCTCTGCCTGTTACTGGAGCTTCATTGTAAGGTAATAAAGATGCAGTGATTTAAAGTAAAAGGTACTGCCGATTAAGGAATACTGCTGTGAGTGGCGGGGCCGGGGCTGTTATGGGAGGGGGATCTGTGGATGGCACTGTTATGGGAAGGGGGATCTGTGCACTGTTATGGGAGGGCGATCTGTGAATGGCACTGTTATGGAGGGGATCTGTGTATGGCACTGTTATGGGGAGGGGGATCTGTGGATGACACTGTGTTGGAGAGGGGGATCTGTGGATGAAACGGAGATGCTATATAGTGTCATCCATAGATCCCCCCATAGCATGGTTATCCACAGGTCCCCCTCCCCATAACAGTGCCATCCACAGATCCCCCTCCCATAACAGTGCCATCCACAGATCCCCCTCCCCATAACAGTGCCATCCACAGATCCCCCTCCCATAACAGTGCCATCCACAGATCCCCCTCCCATAACAGTTCCATCCACAGATCGCCCTCCCATAACAGTGCCATCTACAGATCCCCCTCCCCATAACAGTGCCATCCACAGATCCCCCTCCCCATAACAGTGCCATCCACAGATCCCCCTCCCCATAACAGTGCCATCCACAGATCCCCCTCCCCATAACAGTGCTATCCACAGATCCCCCTCCCTATAACAGTGCCATCCACAGATCCCCCTCCCCATAACAGTGCCATCCACAGATCCCCCTCCCCATAAGTGTCATCCACAGAGCCCCCTCCCCATAACAGTGTCATCCACAGATCCCCCTCCCCATAACAGTGCCATCCACAGATCCCCCTCCCCATAACAGTGCACAGATCCCCCTCCCCATAACAGTGCACTGATCCCCCTCCCCATAACAGAGCCATCCACAGATCTCCCTCCCATAACAGTGCCATCCACAGATCCCCTCCATAACAGTGCCATCCACAGATCCCCTCCATAACAGTGCCATCCACAGATCCCCTCCATAACAGTGCCATTCACAGATCCCCTCCATAACAGTGCCATCCACAGATCCCCTCCATAACAGTGCCATCCACAGATACCCTCCATAACAGTGCCATCCACAGATAACCTCCATAACAGTGCCATCCACAGATACCCTCCATAACAGTGCCATCCACAGATAACCTCCATAACAGTGCCATCCACAGATAACCTCCATAACAGTGCCATCCACAGATACCCTCCATAACAGTGCCATCCACAGATAACCTCCATAACAGTGCCATCCACAGATTCCCCCATAACAGTGCCATCCACAGATCCCCTCCATAACAGTGCCATCCACAGATCCTCCATAACAGTGCCATCCACAGAACCCCTCCATAACAGTGCCATCCACAGAACCCCTCCATAACAGTGCCATCCACAGATCCTCCATAACAGTGTCATCCACAATTTGTTTTAATATGGCCTTTGAACATAATTTTTCAAGTAAAATCATATAAACCCCTTTTTTTTGTCATTTTGGTGTTTTTTTCCTGATTAATCGATGAAATTTTCGATTATTCAAATAATCGCTAGCTGCAGCCCTAGATGACACCATGGTGGCCACCTCATTGGTCAAATGCCAACTGCTGTACATGGGAACTCTTGCTCAGGTACAAAATTTGATGCAGGACTATAGTAAGAGACTATGCTTAAAGGGGTTGTCCTGTTTCAGAAGGAAACCAGACAGCACATGCAATTTGCCTGCAGTAAAGAATAGACTGTTACTTACCTAACAGATCTTTGCGCCATCACTCAAGTTCTCCTGGCATGGCTCTTTTTACCCGGTTACAGCAGTGATGTCACAGCAACAATGTGACCACTGCAGCTGCTGAGGCCAATGATTGGCTTCAGCAGTCACATGTTATCAACATGATCTGACTGCTGCAGCGGGGTAAACAGAGACCTGCTGGGAGAACAGGGGCACCAGCGTGGGAATTGTCAGGTAAGTAATAATTTATTCTTTATTGCAGGTGGATTGCATGTGTTGCTCAGTTTCCTCCTGAAACTAGACAACTCCTTTAAGCATTCTACTTGTCCGCTGAAATTGGAATATATGACATTGTGTAATAGGCTTATAGAGAAGGACTACTGTCCCATTTCAATGCAGTTTACAAAAAACGAAAAAAATAAATGAACGATGACATGTGACAAATTAGCTATAAAATGTGTTACTTATTTTGTCACCAGATTAGAAAAATGACAAGAAAAATAAATGTGGTCACCAAGGAGATGTAGTTCGAATCATAATTATTAAGAACACTAGGAGAAATGGCACACATGTTGGTCGTAAATCTATTTTATGGGAGCATTTTATTTCCTGGCAGTCACAGAGTTCAGAATGTGTTACATTTATTAAGAGGCGCTCCAACTAACTCTTTGGTCACTTTATCTGCCAAGCATCGTAGCTGCAGCCGCTGAATGGGTGTATAGTGACCAAAACATGGCACCTACTCAGAGTCAAAATTTTATAAACTCACCCTGAAAAAGGCAAAGCCTCATACAGCTGCATCTAGCAAAAAATGAAGTTATCTCCAGAATGCAAAGAGGCAAAATTACTTATGTCAACATTGGCGTGGACCTCAAGTTGTTGCTTATGTGTCATATCCCATCCTGAGTGCTTTGTGGTTTAGTTCATCAAAGTTACCTTATCAACCATTGTATATGTCTATGAAAATCCTTGTCAATTCTTCCAGTTTGCTGTGGGGAAGCACAGAAGTTACAGTTAAGGGGTTAAGTGACTTGGCTCAAAACAAGTGCTTGTCTGATCTTCTAATAGCGGAAGAGGAGAAGATGAGGTAAGTGATCCTTTCTATTTGTTTCCTTTTTTCTGTTCTTTCCAGTTACAAGTAAGTCCTTATGGCAGCTACTAAGACAAGTGTCTTTGCTATATTATCCATTTCAGGAGCGCGTCTTCATTCTTTCATCCATTGCTAATTCATGCTGGACACTCCACTGCAATTTGTAGGAAGAATTAGGCTTTCCAGGCAAGGTCTATCTCTGAGGCTTCCATTCCAACTTTGAGGCCATTCATCTCCGAGCAGAGTCAGAGGCTTCCAGTGGGTACGGAAGCCTAGGAGACACCTTGTGACTCCTACTGTGCTGATTAGTACCAAGAGGGGCACATAACTGTAAGGAACTACACTGGAATGAGACTTGTCTTAGTAAGTGCCACAACATAATAAAGGTTGCTGGTAACTGGAAGTA
This sequence comes from Bufo bufo, assembly GCF_905171765.1. Lineage (NCBI taxonomy): Eukaryota > Metazoa > Chordata > Amphibia > Anura > Bufonidae > Bufo > Bufo bufo. The sequence continues at coordinate 386,465,932 of NC_053391.1, forward strand.
CCATTTGACGAGAGTGCTTCATATTGTGTTTTAAAGGGACAATTTCCCTTTAAAATGATGTTATATTCTTTATATTAAACTTTGTATTATGCCATTCAGCCTAATAGTAAAAGGCAGGGCCTTGTAGGTGTACTTAGATGGCAGACCTGTAGACCCCATGAATGTACGTGGCGCGTGCAAGAAGGTAGAGGGACCAGTGATGGGGTGACAGAGGGAACCCCTTTCCTCATTTTAATCACTTATATGCTATGATTCCACTGCAACAGAATGACAGCACCAATGCCAGATATTACCATATTTTTCGCGCTATAAGATGCACTTTTTCCTCCCCAAAGTGGGGGGAAATGTCAGTTCGTCTTATGGGGCGAATACTAATGAGTGCTTCCATTATGGAAGTACTCATTAGTACAGCAGGAACGGGAAGTGGTGAATGCAGCGTTTCCAGGGGTTCTGTACCGCTCCCTGGTCCTCGGCCACTCACTGTGCGCCAGGTCACAGCACAACGCGTGGCAGGCTGAACTAGTGTAGATGTGAGGAGCAGCGGCGGTGTCCGGAGGAGGAGAGGTAAGTTAATTGTTTTTGTCTGCTCTGAGGTCTTCTTGGGGGTCATTCACAACGGGCTCTGATCTGATGTCTGCTTGGGGGTCATTCACATTGGTGCTCTGATCTGAGGTTTGCTTGGGGGGGGGGGGGGTTATTCACATTGGGGGTCTGATCTGAGGTCTGCTTGGGGGGGTCTGAATGGAGGGGTTCTTATTCACATTGGGGCTGTGATCTGAGGTCTTATTGGGGTCTTATGAACATTGGGGTTCTGAGCTGAGGTCTGATTAACATTGGGGGTCTGATTGGGGCTCTAAACTGAGGTCTGATTAACATTGGGGGTCTGATTGGGGCTTTGAGCTGAGGCCTGATGAAAAATATTTTTTCCTATCATCCTCCTCTAAAATATAGGTGGGTCTTATAGGGTGAAAAAATACGGTAACTTACTATGACAAACCTCACGCAGCCTTTGAACAGTCAGTTAATTTTTTAAGGCATGCAGTTACTAAAATATAATCTGTGTATGTGTAGGTAAATGGGGAATTTATGAAGAAATATCAAACCCATACCAGTTATGAGCTGGTGTAGATTGGAGGTATAATTTATGAGAGCGTGGTAGAAATTTCCACTTGCACAAATTAGCATTTTTTGCACCTATTCAGATGATAAATTCCAACCCCAGTGTTTTAGCCAATGCCAATATCTGGAAGGTTCTGATTAAATGGGCAACACAAAGGTACTCTCTAAACAAGTAGATGATACGATTGTTAGAAAGAAGCAGCCAGTGGTTACAAGAAAGGTCTAAAACTCCCCTGAAATACAGTTCATTGCGTAGAAGAACTGCAGACCAAATTTGCAGTAAACGCTATATAAACTTTAATTTGCCAAGCCAGTAGATTTCATCTGCAATCCCTCTAAACAATTCTGTACGTTGATGCCAAGGTCTGAGTCTGTGGGCACCAGTGGATCTCTTTTGAAGACATCCTATGAAAATGATGCAGTCTTGCTTATTTCTCCATTTATTTAAAAATGTTGTTAAAGAAGAGTTTCTTATTCAAACTGAAAGTATGATCAGAGAGTCCATCTTCTTGGTACTAAGAAAGATATGCCTATCACAGACCAGTATGGCATATTGTTAGCGGACAATGCAATTTTAAAATTGGGTTCAGTTCAGCAAATTTTTTATGGCTTTGGGAATAGTGTGAATTGTGCTAATGAGGTTTCTGCATTCTTTTGCTTGACAGTTACCTACGACATCCTCTTATTCTGCAGCTGTTGGCACTGTCTACATCGACTTCTCTGGAGAGGAAACAACTGGTGTTTGAGCGGGTCACATTTGGCTCCTTTTACAGCATTTTACATGACAGGGTAACTTCAAGAAATGTGTAATCTGTATGCCAATGTGGTGAATACTGGTAGAGTGGCCTTTGTTTTAACTCCAATCTATAGATGATCAAATGAAGTACCGGTAATCAACAGATGTGTCTCCTTCTCCCAGATGTCTTCTTCTCTGCTCTGCAGACTTCTGGGATGAGATTTAGAAGAACTGTCCAGTTTGAACGATGTAGGTCCTCCATCAGCAGTTGATCGCTTCCGAAAACCACTGATTCATTATAGATGTTTGCTACATATAAAAAAGTGGAGCATTATAAAAGTGCCTGAACCTAGAAGAGCCTTAGAAGGGTAGTTTAGCTCACCTTCCTGCTCCTTAAAGGAGTTGTACAACCCATATTTCAGATTTAAATGATATCTGGAATGTGTGTACCCTCAAACAAGAAAGCCACTCACCTTTTCTGAGCAACTCTGTTTCAGTCCCATCCCCGCTGATTCCAGTCCACCATTGGACCAGAAGTGTGATGTTGCATCCACTGTCATATGCACTGCCACAGCTGCTCGCTGACCTCAGTGGTCATGTGCCTCTGCAGCCGAGCACATGATGACAGACGAAATGTCACACTTCTGGGCCACATGGGATCAAAGGCAGTGGGGATGGGGTCGTCCGCTCTTGAAGAGATGAGTGGCTTTTTTTTTTTTTTTGTGTACCCACATTTTGGCCATAATTTAATGTTGGGGTAGGGGTTGGACAACCCTTTTAAAGGGTTATCATTAGCTCACAGGATATGTCATCAGTGTCTTATAGATGAAAGTCGCGCCTCTGGAATCCATAGCATTCTCTAGAACAGGAGGGCATAACCCATCCCACCTCACACCATCATCACATTCAGGCAGTGAGAGGTGGCTGGATTTATGGAAACAAGCTCACTGTGCTATATTGTTTTTTCTAACGCCCCTAGAACTTAATAGAAGCTACAGAAGTACAGCAAGCTATGCTGTTTCCACATCTCAAAACGGACATTTATGACATATCCTGTGGATAGGATAGGTTCTAGGAGCAGAATACAGTTTTAATTTCAACTGTAGATAATCATCATAATAATATGGCAAAAACATCTGTGCTGTGTATTAGCATTTTGTTTATTCATTTTACTGACTTTACATACATCAAGCTGTCCCCGATGGGGCTCAGAATCTAAGTTCTCTATCAGTATGTCTTTGGAGTGTGGGAGAAAACCCACGCAAACACGAGGAGAACATACAAACTCCATGCAGATGTTGGCTTGGGTCAGATTCAGACCTAGGACCCCAAGCTAACCACTGATCCACAGTGCACCTAGCATACTTGTTGACAGCGTACTAGCACAAATGCATTATTCTGCACAACTTCTTCTGTAAATTAACTGGTACAAATCCATACTGTTTATCTTGATATTTTCTGAACTTTTCAGCGCTCAGAATATCCAATATTGCACTTGGGAACGATAGTTCACATACTTCTTCAGGTGATTGAGGCTCTTGTGTTTCTTCACTGGCGTGGGTTCATCCATCGCTCTTTTTCTTCACATGCCATTCAGATTGTAGCAGCGGGCAGAGCCAAAATAAGTAACTTTGAATACATGATAGAAAGGTAAAGAATATTATTATTATTTTTTTATTATAGTGTAGTGTTATTATTTCTTTGGCATATATAGCTATGAAGTCTGTCTTAGCTTTGCTTATATCTTAGCTGTTTTGTGCTTTTATTTCCCGTTTGGCTTATTCATGCCTGATTTCAGTTTATGTTTTATAACATATAAAAGGTTTTCAGAAAGCACAGTGACCCATGAAGATACTTTTTAACATTTATGTTTGTCTTCCAGCAAAGATGGCAAGAAGTGTGATGGCATCATTCATTTCCCAGTACCCAAGCAGCTGTACTGCTGGTCATCTCCTGAGGTAGTTGCAGGAAAAGCTGGTTCCATAAAGTCTGATCTCTACAGTTTTTGTGCAGTGATGCAGGAGTGTTTAACAGGTACATTGATCTATGTTGTGTCCCACTGAGAGCATTTATACGTAAGCTTTTTTAGTGTTATATTGCAATATGTAGCTCAATGGCATAGCTAACCCATAGGAACAAATTTGGCAATCCAGAGTTGGTATAAATACATTAAAAAAGGCGTACTATACTCAGTTAAGGCATGCGATTAGATTTGGTCAGCTAGGTAGGACAGGTTTATCTGAATTTCCACTACCTTTAAAAAAGATTACTAAGCTGACAGAAGGTAAGAAAAGGATATCAATTTATAATACTTTATTACACCAAAAAAGATAAAAGACCCCACTACAGTTGGAGGAAAAATGGGAAGGGATAGTGGACTCTTTGGACCCTGAAATGGTGGAAAAAAATCTTAATGGAATTAAACAAAATATCCTTAAACCCTGCTCATAGGCCTCTTTCAGGCGTTGCGGGAACACGCGCGATTTTTCCGTGCGAGTGCAAAACATTGTAATGCGTTTTGCACTTGCGTGAGAAAAATCACGCATGTTTGGTACCCAAACCCGAACTTCTTCACAGAAGTTCGGGCTTGGGATCGGGGTTGTGTAGATTGTATTATTTTCCCTTATAACATGGTTATAAGGGAAAATAATAGGATTCTGAATACAGAATGCATAGTAAAATAGTGCTGTAGGGGTTAAAAAATTTTTTTTTTAACTCACCTTAGTCCACTTGATCGCGCTGCCGGCTTCTCGTCTGTCTCCTTCTTTGCTGAACAGGACCTGTGGTGAGCATTCATTGCACGAACAGGACTTGTGGTGATGTCACTCCGGTCATCACATGATCCATCACCATGGTAAAAGATTATGTGATGGACCATGTGATGACGGGAGTGACGTCACCACAGGTCCTGTTGCTCCACACAGCTAAGATGAAGACAGAAGGAGATGCCGGCTCCGCGATCAAGTGGACTAAGGTGAGTTAAATTTTTATTTTTTTTAACCCCTCCAGCGCTATTTTACTATGCATTCTGTATTCAGAATGCTATTATTTTCCCTTATAACCATGTTATAAGGGAAAATAATAATGATCGGGTCTCCATCCCGATCGTCTCCTAGCAACCGTGCGTGAAAATCGCACCGCATCCGCACTTGCTTGCGGATGCTTGCGATTTTCACGCAACCCCATTCACTTCTATGGGGCCTGCATTGCGTGAAAAACGCAGAATATAGAGCATGCTGCGATTTTCACACAACGCACAAGTGATGCGTGAAAATCACCGCTCATGTGCACAGCCCCATAGAAATGAATGGGTCGGTATTCAGTGCGGGGGCAATGCGTTCAACTCACGCATCGCATTCGTGCGGAATACTCGCCCGTGTGAAAGGGGCCATAGACTGACACGGTTTTTGGAGGTCCATCGATTGTACTATTCTCCAGCAAAACGAATGAAATATTACAAAAATAAGGTATTTAAATGTCAAAAATGTGGAGAAATAGGAGTCGACGATGTGCATTTAATATGGGAATGCTACTACATACAAAAATCCTGGAATGCGGTACTTATGCAAATAAGGAATTACCATCAGATCAATATTCCTAAGAGCTTTGAAGCGTGTAGAATGGGCAGTATAGGGGATGAAAGTAATGCTAGAACGCAAGAGCTAGTAGGAAAATTCTTGTCTCAAGCAAGGAGATGTATTATGAAGAACTGGATAGAGAGAAGGGTTCCAACAATCAAAATGTGGGAGAGCCCAGTTAGGTGTTTGCTAGCCTGTGAGTAGAGGGTTGAATGGGGAGAGGATGGGGGGAATTGTAACTTGAAAAATTAATTATTGATGATTTTAAATTTGTAAAAGGCTCTCTATTATGTATGTATCTATGAAGGAATTGTTCTTATGTAACTATTTAATAAAAATGTATACAATAAAAAAATAAATACATTGAAAAATGCAAAAAAAAATATAAGGTTCAAGGGGAAAGCAAAACTTGCTATTGATGATATGTTCTGGTTTTGGAATAATAAGTTTAGCAAATGTACATGCATGTGAAGCTATGCTGTCCACAGTCTTTTATCTATGTGTTGTAACTACAATGAGTCTGGAAATTGGGACTATCACTGATGCAAACCCTTCTGACATTCCTCAAAGATTGAAAGGCACTAGGATGTAGCCCCCAAAACAAACATGATGCAATCTGCATAATGGAGAAAAAGAGTAAGCAAAGACTCATCGAGCTGGAGCTGTTCTCCCAAGCAGTCATGCTGGCCTGTCCTCCTACTTGCTCACTTTAGGTCCCACAGACAGGGTATGTCACCACAAGCCTCCTAAAGCAGCATTCAGCGCAGTGAAGTGGGATGTACTTGCCTCGCCTTCAACTGCACATTCGCTGAATGCCACTTTAAGAGGCTGTTTTTGATGACCTACCCAGTCCATGGGACGTAAATCAAGCCGCGAGGGGGACTGTACAGCATACCTTCTCTAGAGAGTGGCACCACCTCCACGACTCCTTGCTGGCATAAGAAATGCATCGGTCAAAGCTTTTTTTTCTCCATTATACAGAAACTGACAGGAGAAAACCTGCCATGATAACAGATAAGAGGTTGGTGGCAATTTGGATGGCTACATCCTGGTGACCTGTTCACTTTAAGACATTTGAACTGAAATCGGTCTCACTATGGCAATTATCGTACAAACCATTGATTTTATGGGTTTATGCACAGATCATGGTCAATTTCTCCCTACGATTCCAGGAAATCACAGTAGAAACTGTGACGTGTGAATAAACCCTAATAGTGACATAATCTTTATTTTTTCCACCATTTGTTCTTGTTTCATTTCCTACTAACATACAGATTCTGGTTACTTTTTAGATGCTCTGCCATGGAATGGGTTAGATGGTGAAGTAATTAAGGATTCCATGGCTTCAGGACATTTCTTGGCTGTGGATCCCACTCTTTCTGAACCATATTATTCTATAGTCAGGACTGGAATTCAGGCTAGTCCCAAGGAACGGACAACACCTCTGCAGGATATTGGATATTTACTGAAGAATGATTTCAAGGTAGCTAATTCTAGAAGAATCTAATAACCTCTTGTTGGCTTTATATCATTTTATATTGTCAAACTTATGAGTACACCTTTAAATGCTCTCATGAAATGCTGGTTGGGCTTTTTATCCCCATTGGTTGGATTTGGTCATACTTGATTTAAAAAATAAAAATCTTTACCCCGCACATGTAGGCCCAGGTTCCAATCAGTCATGTGGCCATTAATAGTAGTAAATATGGCGCTACAAATACTGCACTAAATCTGTTGGATAAAGAGGCCCCATGAACAAAACCAGATTTTTTTTTTATAAACTTTGTTGCAAATTTATTTGAAGGTGTGTTGTTGTTTTTTTTAACCAAAAAGTAATATTGCTTATCATTACATCCAGCCCTTTATTCTAATTATTTCATGTATTTATGTTTATAAAAAATGCTTATATCCACAGATATGCCAGGAATAATGTTAGTATAGTGCCCCTGTCATTTCTATTTAACTGCCTTTCTGCGTCCACCTCAGTAAGGTTACTTTCACACTGGCGTTTTAGTTTCCGTTTGTGAGATCAGGGCTCTCAGTTTTGCCCTTAATGCATTCTGAATGGAAAAGGATCCGCTCAGAATGCATCAGTTTGGCTCCGTTCCTCCTCCATTCCGCTTTGGAGGCGGACACCAAAACGCTGCCTGCAGTGTTTTGGTGTCCATCTGACGAAACTGAGCCAAACGGATCCGTTCTGACACACAATGTAAGTCAATGGGGACGGATCAGTTTTCACTGATATAATATGGCACAATAGAAAACAGATCCGTCCCCCATTGACTTTCAATGGTGTTCAAGACGGATCCCTTTTGGCTATGTTAAAGATAATACAAACGGATCCGTTCTGAACGGATGCATGCGTTTGTATTATCTGAACTGATGCGTTTGTGCAGATCCATGATGGACCCGCACCAAACGCGAGTGTGAAAGTGGCCTAAGGCTAGGTCTACACAACGACATTTGTCGCACCAATGTCACGCGACAATTTTTTAAATGGTAGTCTATGGTATCGCACTGCAACATACGACATGCTGCGACTGTCGCAGTCGCATGTTGCAGTGCGACACCATAGACTACCATTATAAAAATTGTTGCGTGACATTGGTGTGACAAAAGTTGCAGTGTAGTTGTGCCCTATCTGTCGCGCGACTTATTGTCATCGTGTAGACCTAGCCTAAATGTGCTGAGGTGGACTCACATGGTCCGTCTTTCTTCTCTCGTTGCTCCTTCAGGTATGTGAAGGGGTTCTTTATGTGGCGAGTCTTTTCTACTTCTCAGAGAATATACTGAGCTACTGATACCAAGATGAGACAGCCTTACTGTGATTGGACTGGCTTAGAATCTTGTCTGAGAGGCAGAGAATATGCTGCAGTTTCAAAAGCAGCTGACTCCTCATACTTGAAGGAGCAGAGATAGAGGCAAGATGGAACATGTATGTCCACCTCAGCACATGTAGTGAGTTGGACACAGAAAGGGTGTTCAATAGAAAACAGCAGGTGGCGCTATACTAACATTCCTGGAGTTTCCTGGAGTGTAAATAAAAAAAAAATGCTTATAACAATGGGCTGAATTTATCTGTAAACCATATTTTTGTGAGACAACCTCTGTAGTTTATTGCAATATGGGCTCTTTTGGTAAGCCTACTATGACCAATGATATCTTCTATGAATTTGATAATCCATTCGTTGTTCCTTGTTATCCTAACAATAAGCCCTTTTACACGGGCCAATGACCATGAATGAATGTTTGTAGGATCATCGGGCAGTCTAAAAACACCCAACCAATCATGAGCAAATGCTTGTAACTTTTTATCATCCTAAAAATGATCATTCTTGCTTTTTTTAAGCACTTCCTGGACAAAGTTCCATGTACACAACATGCTCTTATGATTGTAGAGGCAGATATGAAAATGCAACGTTCAGAGCAGGAAATCCCACCGGGTATGTAATTATGAATAAGAAAAATTCTGCTTTTTATATCCGTTTGATAAACACGTTCTGTAACGAGGCTTCAATCACAGCTTTACGGTATTAATAAATGTCTCCTATCGTTTTTTTCCTTTGTCATTCAGACAATTTTGAGGAAGTTACAGATTTGTTTTATAAAAGAACTAATATTTCCAGTGTTTCATCCACCACGGAGTCACAGTCTGAAACCCTGTGTGACATGGTAGTGCAGTCTGACGAAATGAATACCCACCTACCCTCACTAGAGGAGAAAGGTCAAAACAGAGCTGGGGGTTTCGATCAAGAGAATGTGGGAAGCCCGTCCATTTCATTATCCTTAATGAGTGATTATGAGACGGTTACCAGTTCCGATTCGGAGGAAGGCGATATCGACTGCAGGAGCTTAGGAACAAATGAAAACTGGCAAACTGAACTACAGGCGCTAGATAATAGATTCAGTGCAATCCAGATACATCACAGATCCACTCTTGACAATCTTCTGAACATTCAGACGTTTCTCCAAGACCATAACACTGTACTAGATGCCGAAGAAAAACGAAAACAATCCGAAAATGTCTGCCTGAAAGAAAATGCATATCCTGACAATGGTACAGATGAGGCTGATCACGCGCTTCCTCTTTACAAGAGCAAATCGTATGCTGGATGGTCTGCTAAAGGCCCTCCACCTCACTATATACCTCCTGATGGTGCGGCATCCTCCAGAACTGACCTCACCTCAGATACGAGGAGAATACAGAGCGGGAGTGTTGTGGACACAGTGAGAAAGGCCTTTAAGAAAGGTGAATGGTGTGCTGGCCTGGGCCCATTTAAAGGGAAGACACTTGGTCAGGTAATACTTACAAAATATTATATGTCTGTAAGGGTACGGCCACATGGTCAGGTTTCCTGATGTAGTTTTGGATCCAAAATCCGGAATAAAACTTCTTTGAATTCACTCCTGTATTTGGCTTCCAGAATGATGCAGAAATCTGACCATACCCTCAATGTATATAAACCAATAAGTAATGGAAGTTTATTTTTCTGATTTATTTTATCACTACAAGGCTGAGTTCACATCAGCGTTGTGTTTTCTGTGGTTCTGTTTCTCCAGAGGAACATTAAAATCGAGAAGAACAGATCCGTTTTTATTATGAGCATTAGTTGTGCTCAGTATATGTGAGTTCCACCCGGTTTCAATTATTTGGGATGAAAGAAAAATCCTTCCTTTTGTACTTTTCCTCCAGTGAAAATTTACAGAAACCCGTTGAAACAGAAATAAGGAAAATTCATTGCTGAGTGAACTTGTCTTCATTGATTTATAGTTAAATAACAGCTGTGTTATGCCATTTGCATGTTCCTATGTTAATTTATGCTTAATTTACATCTTTGACCACCTAAAATGAGGCGTTCGTGAGTTCTACAGGACACAAGTGGTCTCCTTAAAGGGGTTATCCCATGACTAAAAAATAAAAATCGTATAGTACATGACAATCTCTTTCTAACAAAGCTACAATCAGCCCTGCACCTCACATGGATCCAGAGATCTCCCCATTCATTGCCCTGCTAGATTTATTTCAAGCTGGCAGCTCACTTATGGGGGGTGTCTCGTGGCAATTGAAGCATGAAACTGAGCATCTATGTCAACCTTAGTGACCTGGACAGAGAATATAGAAAAACGCCAAACAGCAGGTGGCGCTATACAGATAGATTTCAGTAAATTACAAAAGTATTCAGATCTAAGTGCTGGTTTGAGAAATTCATACTAATTTTCATGGTACCGCCACTCTAAATGGATATTCCCATCTAATGACATTTATGGCATGTCCACAGTATATGTCATAACTTTCTGATAAATGCTTGCACTCGGATCAATCTCCACTTTCTTCTGCATTCTGGTGGAGAATGAATAGAGAGGTGGCCGCCCAAGTGCACAGCGTTCTCCGATTTATTTCTGTGGAATTCTCGGCCGTGGACGCTTGCATGGCTAACTCCCATTAAAGTGAATACTGAGGCCATCCCTCTTGTCACCCCCCCCCCCTCCAAAATCTGGTAACACCCAGTTGCATCTCTATTGGAAACTACTAGTAATTCATTCACAAATGTCAAATGTCAAGCAGGATAAATGCACAACATAGAGTAATAAGAATAGATGCTCCAGGGGCAAAAAATTCCTTCCCGACTCCAATCAGGCAATCGGACTAACTCCCTGGATCAACGACCCCTCTCTAGTAGCTATAGCCTGTAATATTATTAAGCTCCAGAAATACGTCCAGGCCCCTCTTGAATTCCTTTATTGTACTCACCATCACCACCTCCTCAGGCAGAGAGTTCCATAGTCTCACTGCTCTTACCGTAAAGAATCCTTTTCTATGTTTGTGTACAAACCTTCTTTCCTCCAGACGCAGAGGATGTCCCCTCGTCACAGTCAGTCCTGGGGATAAATAGATGATGGGAGAGATCTCTGTACTGACCCCTGATATATTTATACATATTAATTAGATATCCCCTCAGTCGTATTTTTTCTAAAGTGAATAACCCTAATTTTGATAATCTTTCAGGGTACTGTAGTTGCCCCATTCCAGTTATTACTTTAGTTGCCCTCCTCTGGACCCTCTTCAGCTCTGCTATGTCTGCCTTGTTTACAGGAGCCCAGAACTGTACACAGTACTCCGTATGTGGTCTGAATAGCGATTTGTAAAGTGGTAGGACTATGTTCTCATCACGGGCATCTATGCCCCTTTTGATGCAACCCATTATCTTATTGGCCTTGGCAGCAGCTGCCTGACACTGGTTTTTGCAGCTTAGTTTGCTGTTTATTAAAATTCCTAGATCCTTTTCAATGTCAGTGTTACTGAGTGTTTTAACATTTAGTATGTACGAGTGACTTGCATTATTCCTTCCCATGTGCATAACTTTACATTTGTCAGTGTTAAACCTCATCTGCCACTTATCTGCCCAAGCCTCAAATCTATCCAGATCCCTCTGTAGTTGTATACTGTCCTCTTCAGTGTTAATTACTTTACAGAGTTTAGTGTCATCTGCGAAAATTTATACTTTACTATGCAAGCATTCTACAAGATCATTAATAAATATATTGAAGAGAATATGGCCCAATACTGACCCCTGAGGTACCCCACTAGTGACAGTGACCCAATCTGAGTGTGTACCGTTAATAACCACCCTCTGTTTTCTATCATTAAGCCAGTTACTTACCCACATACAGACGTTTTCTCCCAGTCCGAGCATTCTCATTTTATATACTAACCTTTTATGTTGTACAGTGTCAAATGCTTTGGAGAAGTCCAGATATACGACATCCATTGATTCGCCGTTGTCAAGTCTAGAACTTACCTCCTCATAGAAACTGATTAAATTAGTTTGGCATGACCGATCCCTCACGAAGCCATGCTGATATGGCGTTATTTGCTTATTTCCGTTGAGATGCTCTAAGATAGCATCTCTCAGAAAACATTCAAACAGTTTACCCACAACAGATGTTAAACTTACCGGCCTATAGTTTCCAGGCTCGGTTTTTGGACCCTTCCTGGGTCAGACAGGACACTTATAATGGGGAATTTATTTTTACATTCTGCATGTCATCTAACAGTTTATTTTCCTCAGTGAATACATTGGAGAAAAAAATATTTAACAGCTTTGCTTTCTCCTCGTCGCTCTCTGCGACTCCCCCCTCATTACTCTTTAAAGGGCCGACACCTTCAAATTTATACTTTTTAACATTTATATAATTGAAGAACATTTTAGGGTTAGTTTTACTCTCTTTGGCAATTAATCTCTCGGTCTCTAGTTTGGCCGCTTTTATTTGTTTTTTACATGTTCTATTTTTTTCCTTATAGTTTTTCAGTGCTTCCGTGCTACCCTCCTGTTTTAGTGATTTAAATGCTTTCTTTTTGTCATTTATTGCTTTCTTTACAGTTCTGTTTATCCACATTGGTTTCTTTTTGTTCCTTAACCTTTTATTCCCATACGGTATGTACCTCTCACAATGAGATTTTAGGATACTTTTAAAGATATCCCATTTTGTGGCTGTATTTTTATTTTTGAGGACTTTGTCCCAGTTAGTTAGGCCTATGGCCTCTCTTAGTTGGCTAAATTTAGCTTTTTTGAAGTTTGGTATTTTTGTTCCTCCCTGTAGAAACGCTCTTTTGAATGATAATTGGAAGGTTATTACCTTCTGGTCACTATTTCCCAGGTGTCCCCCAACCTGCACATCTGTTGTTCTGTCAGGCCTATTGGTTAATACTAAGTCCAGTATGGCCGTCCCTCTAGTCGGGTCCTGAACCAGTTGGGAGAGGTAATTGTCTTTAGTTATTGCCAAGAACCTGTTTCCCTTATGAGATATACAAGTTTCAGTTTTCCAGTCTATATCTGGGTAGTTGAAGTCCCCCATAATAACCACCTCATTATGATTTGCCGCCTCGTCTATCTCGTTTAGTAGTAGATTTTCTGTGGACTCTGGTATATTAGGTGGTTTATAATAAACTCCTATTAGTAATTTATTGTTTATGCCTCCATGTATCTCTACCCACAGTGACTCCACATGTTCATGTCCCTCATTTATATCTTCTCGGACTGTGGGCTTTAGACAAAACTTTACATAAAGGCAAACCCCTCCCCCTCTCCGGTTTTGACGATCCTTTCTAAACAGACTGTAACCTTGTACATTAACTGCCCAATCATAGCTATCATCCAGCCATGTCTCAGTTATTCCCACTGTCATAGCTATCATCCAGCCATGTCTCAGTTATTCCCACTATGTCATAGTCCTCCTTAGTCAGGCTTCTGGCATTAGTATACATACATTTAAGAGGTTTATGTATATTTTTTACCCTACACCTTTCCTTCTGAACTGTTCTAGTCCCTCCTTCCATTCCTCCCCCAGTCCCACTACCTTTCCCCAGGTCTCTATCTGCACTATCTTCCCCTCCTATAATGTAATTTCCTCCCCCCCAGTCCCTAGTTTAAATACTCCTCCAACCTTCTAGCCATCTTTCTTTTTTAGTTGGCATTAATCCTTATTGTTCAGAAGAACGTAGATGACTGAAAGCTTCATCTTGGCATGTCATTCAATACATTTTAAACACTAAGGTCAGTTTCTGTCAAGTGTGTTACATGTGTACTTTTGTGGTAAAGCTCATTCATTTTTGGACTATATTTTACTAGTGCAGGACTATTGTCAAGTTTTTAATATTTTACTATTATTTTTGTAAGGGTGACAGAAAATGCACATGTATTTGGCCATACACCTGAGATGGCTCTCTCCCTTCTCTATAAACCCGCTCACAAGGCTTGGCTTACAACATATTAATTTTATTGGTTAGAGGGGAAAAAACCTCAGACACTTCTGGCAGCATGAATAGAGGATCGGGCATGCTAAAAATCCCAACATTCCTGATTCACCCTGGCATCTCTTTTCCGAGGACAGTCAGGAGGCCTTCATATACCAGATTATCGTCTCACTTTGTGTGTAGCAAGTTTAAGTGGTCCAGATATAAGCCATAGAAGCATAGGGGCACATTTATTAAGACCGGTGTTTTAGACGGTGAATCTCCATAACTTTGGCGCATCCAGCGCCAGTTGTAAATGTAAGATGTCTTCCCGGCTGTCTTACATTTAGACCATTTTCTACACTTAAACCAGGCGTAGAAAATGATGAATGAGATGGGCTTGCCGGCCCGTCCCCTTCCCACGCTACGCCCACTTTTTTAGACCTGGTGTAAGTAGGGAAAAGTTACAGATTGCGGTGCAAAGGACATTTGCTCTGCAATCTGCTCCAGAAATGCGGCTAATTTAGGCGTATTTCTGTTTGATAAATGATCCTCATAATGTGGAATAACAGAGACAGTAGAAGACTCAGTTGTATCAGTTACCGTATGTTTTTCCTCACAAAACACATTTATGCCAGCCATATCCACACGCATGATTGTTTGCTCTCTGACTATAGACTATACTTAAGTGAGTGGGAGACCTGGTCCCTGTTCCTAGCAGAGAAGTGGTTGTGGTTGGCTTCTATCTCTTTTCCTGTTCACAGATGTGCTACAAGTATTCATGCCCACTACCATAATACAGCACATAGAAGTGGAGACTTATTGTATGTCTTCAATTTCTTATGAAGGCATACTTATTTCTAATCCATGTCATTGGGGGACACGGATAGACCATGGAGAAGGAGAAGTCAGGTGCAGGCGTGGTCACATTTACATTTCCTGTCCCTGTCAATCAAAGTTCAGAGGGCACAGCAGTTGCAGAGGGTGCAAAGCCTCTAGGGGTAACTGCAACGCCCTCGTTGCTCCTGGAGGCTTATTTGCATAGTTAAAAAATTTATTTTGCTCAGCATTGTGGGAACATATGGACATGGGACCAACACAGCTGCCAAGCGGACATGCAACAGGTCAGCCAGTTTCATAGGTGCAAATCTGCTGACAGATGCCCTTTAAAGGGGTTCTCTGGGAATTAAAAAAATGAAAATACGTAAATATTACTTTATTATAAATACATTCCCAAATACCTTACATTAGTTATAATGGCTTGTTTTATTAAATGGTCACTGTCCTATTAGTACACACAAAACCTGTCCTAATCACTCAGCAGGACAAGTTACTTCACAACACTGAGGTAAAGAGCTGCCTCATCCTCCTCTCTGCTCTGCTTGTCAGGAATTATGGTCCTGAATACAGATGATAAGATCTTCAGCTGAATCTCTGTGGGAATGGAGTTCATGAGGAGACATTAACTCACTGTTTGAATACCCCCTTTTCAATTTAACTACCCTCCCCAAGGGGCAGTATGCTGAAGGACCATGGTGTGATTGGGGAACATCTTCTCAGCAGTTAGGTAAGTAACTGCAGCAGTTTCCCAACCCCCCTCGCCTCAGGCTCTCAGGTTCCCCCTTCTTTATTTTGCTTTAATTTGGACTTACATCTTCCTCCCTTCAGCAGAGCCCTGACTTAACTGGATTTTTCTTTACCTGGTGGCCATTCTGGACCCTCCTCCTCTTCCAGAAGTCTCTCTACTTGTCATCACCACCATGCATTGCATCTGAGCCTCCAACACTAATCTAGGCCCCAATGCCGGAGCCTGCTTGGCCTCTCCTGGGGGCAGGACTTTCTTGAGCAGGACTCTATACTGTCCCTCCTCTTTCTCAGCACAAAATCTTCCTGCTGCTTCTGGTCCTGCCTCCACTGTGCCCTTCTCAGAGCCCCTCAGTCTTCTGATGGGCTCTATCTTCTCTTTTCGGTGGTCACATGTGGACTCTATTTACAGCCTTCTGCTTTTCACCTTCATAGGGACATCATCCACAGCTCCGGCTCTGCTACATTTTTGAGAGACTCCATCTAAAGACCAAGTAAGATCTGCCCTAGCTGGCTTCCACCCTTCCCACAAGAATAGTGTTTTTAACCCTCTAGCTGCCATGTTGGAACTTAGGCCAGAAAAACAGGTGGAGCCTTTTGCTTTTCTTGGGTCCTAAGTCATTAGTGGCTATGTTTTCTTTTTCTCCTCCTAATGCTTTAGCTTGCACTGATTTATCTTAGTCCCTGTGGGAAGGGTATAGTTGGTGGGAGGAATGAACACATCTTATATTAGTGTCTTCTCCCTCCTAGTGGCAGCAGCCCCCCATCTCCCCAATGAACGGAAGAGAAAATAATTTTACAGTAATTAACAAAAATCTATTTATTATATAGAATATATACTGTGTGTGTGTATATATATATATATATATATATATAAAAACGAAAACGAAGAAAGGACAGCACTCCAAGTAAAAAATATACTGGTCTTTAATCACCCATGCAGATGGCAACGTTTCAGCTCAAACAAGAGCCTTTTTCAAGCCTCTTTTGAAAAAGGCTCTTGTTTGAGCTGAAACGTTGCCATCTGCATGGGTGATTAAAGACAAGTATATTTTTTACTTGGAGTGCTGTCCTTTCTTCGTTTTTGTTCATCTGGGGTAAGCAGCAATATCCCTGGACATAGCACCCACACTGCTTGTCTCCAGTGCCGCCGCTATCTTTCCTTTATATATATATATATATATATATATATATATATATATTTATTTATTTATATAGTGTTATATATATATCTAAGTAAAACATGTTATTGTTTGCTTGTTTCATGGAATATGATGATTGCATGAAAATTATTTTACCCTAGATAACGATTGTATTTAATGTACTGTAATAGCATAACCACTATCAATAAAATTTCTTCTTATCGTCCTCACAGGATTTCTTGCAGTTAACTAAGAGAAGCTCTAAGAATAGTCAGGCAGATGATATTATGACACATCAGTGAGTTCCACATATATAATCTTTCATCAATAGAGCAAATAATCCATTACTAAAACTTATCTAAAAACGTTTGAAGCCACCTTAGCAGATTTTTCATCTTCTGCTTACCCTAGGCATGTCCATAAAGAATGGTTTGTTTGATGACGTTAGATTGGATTATTATGCAACGCCTGGGATGCCGGGAGATTCTTCTAATGTATTCCTCTAACGCGTGCTCCTGATTGAATCAATGTGAATAAAAATGTTTCTTAGTGTTAAACTCATACTTCACATACAGTCAGTTCCATAAATATTGGGACATTTTTGGCTCTATACACCACCACAATGGATTTGAAATGAAACGAACAAGACGTGCTTTAACTGCAGACTGTCAGCTTTAATTTGAGGGTATTTACATCCAAATCAGGTGAACAGTGTAGGAATTACAACAGTTTGCATATGTGCCTCCCACTTGTTAAGGGACCAAAAGTAATGGGACAATTGGCTTCTCAGCTGTTCCATGGCCAGGTGAGTGTTATTCCCTCATTATCCCAATTACAATGAGCAGATAAAAGGTCCAGAGTTCATTTCAAGTGTGCTATTTGTATTTGGAATCTGTTTCTGTCAACTCCAAAAGAGAAGTCACTATCAGTGAAGCAAGCCATCATTAGACTGAAAAAAGAAAACAAACCCATCAGAGAGATAGCAAAAACATTAGGCGTGGCCAAAACAACTGTTTGGAACATTCTTAAAAAGAAGGAATGCACCGGTGAGCTCAGCAACACCAAAAGACCCGGAAGACCACGGAAAACAACTGTGGTGGATGACGGAAGAATTCTTTCCCTGGTGAAGAAAATACCCTTCGCAACAGTTGGCCAGTTCAAGAACACTCTCCAGGAGGTAGGTGTAGGTGTGTCAAAGTCAACAATCAAGAGAAGACTTCACCAGAGTGAATACAGAGGGTTCACCACAAGATGTAAACCCTTGGTGAGCCTCAAAAACAGGAAGGCCAGATTAGAGTTTGCCAAACGACATCTAAAAAAGCCTTCACAGTTCTGGAACAATATCCTATGGACAGATGAGACCAAGATCAACTTGTACTAGAGTGATGGGAAGAGAAGTGTATGGAGAAGGAAAGGAACCCCTCGTGATCCTAAGTATACCACCTCATCAGTGAAGCATGGTGGTGGTAGTGTCATGGCGTGGGCATGTATGGCTGCTAATGGAACTGGTTCTTTTGTATTTATTGATGATGTGACTGCTGACAAAAGCAGCAGGATGAATTCTGAAGTGTTTCGGGCAATATTATCTGCACATATTCAGCCAAATGCTTCAGAACTCATTGGACGGCGCTTCACAGTGCAGATGGACAATGACCCAAAGCATACTGTAAAAGCAACTGAAGAGTTTTTTAAGGGAAAGAAGTGGAATGTTATGCAATGGCCAAGTCAATCACCTGACCTGAATCCGATTGAGCATGCATTTCACTTGCTGAAGACAAAACTGAAGGGTAAATGCCCCAAGAACAAACAGGAACTGAAGACAGTTGCAGTAGAGGCCTGGCAGAGCATCACCAGGGATGAAACCCAGCGTCTGGTGATGTCTATGCGTTCCAGACTTCAGGCTGTAATTGACTGCAAAGGATTTGCAACCAAGTATTAAAAAGTGAAAGTTTTATTTATGATTATTATTCTGTCCCATTACTTTTGGTCCCTTAACAAGTGGGAGGCACATATGCAAACTGTTGTAATTCCTACACCGTTCACCTGATTTGGATGTAAATACCCTCAAATTAAAGCTGACAGTCTGCAGTGAAAGAACATTGTGTTCATTTCATTTCAAATCCATTGTGGTGGTGTATAGAGTCAAAAATGTTAGAATTGTGTCCCAATATTTATGGACCTGACTGTACATTATAATACGCACCTCAGCTGCTGCAGAACATAATAAAACATACTTCAGCTGCTTCAAAACCTTGCAGTACACCCCCCTGATGCTGCAGAACATCATAATACACACCTCAGCTGCGGCAGAACATCATAATACACACCTTAGCTGTTGTAGAACATCATATTACACACCTCAGCTGCTGCAGAACATCACAATACAACCTCACATGCTGCAGAACATAATACACACCACACCTGCTGTAGTACAGCATACTCTTCAGCTGCTTTAGAACATTATAATACACTCCTCAGCTGCTGCAGAACATCACAATACACACCTCAGCTGCTGCAGAAACTCATGATACACACTACAATGCTGCAGAAACTCACGATTCACACAGGCCACCATGCAGCCAATCACTGGCACATAACTGCAAAGGCCAGTGATTGGCTGCAGTGGTGACCTGGGTGCGTGGAACATCACCACTGCAGCCAGGAAAACAAACAGTGGTGGGGAGGACCAGAGCGCAGCACTGAGAAGGGCGTGGAAGAAAAGGGTAAGTATCACTTCCATCTTTTTTTAGGAAAAGTACAGGAGCTGCCCAAGTTTTTATTTAACTTGGACAACCGTTTTAAAGTCCATTTACTTTTATTTAATCATAAATCAGTTTAGAAGCTCATTTAAGAGAGGTGCTATGATGGATTTAAAGGGGTTTTCCCATCTCAGACAATGGGGGCATATCGCTAGGATATGCCCCCATTGCCTGATAGGTGCAGGTCCCACCTCTGGGATCCACACCTATCTCGTAAAAGCATCCAGGAAAGGTAAGTAAGGCGCTCTGCACATGCGCGGCCACCCTCCATTCATTTCTATGGGGCAGCTGAAAAAAAAAAATAGCTGAAGCTGGTTCGGCTATTTTGTCGGTCCCATAGAAGTGAATGGAAGCGGTGGCCGCACCAGCGAGGTGCGCTCCCATTAATTTCTAGGGGGTTAAGAAAATAGCTGAGCGTGCCGTTCGCCAATTCTCCGCAGGCCAATAGGGACGCTTGGTGGTGGCCCGCCACTGTTGGACACCACTTTGCCACATTGGTTTTGGCTGCGTTTTACAAGATAGGTGCGGGTCCCACCTCTGGGACCTGCACCTATCAGACAATGGGGGCATATCCTAGCGATATTCCCCATTGTCTGAGCTGGGAATACCCCTTTAATTGTGAACAGAATTCTGCTGCTTACTATATACTGTGATAAAAGAAGTTGCAGAGGCCAAACTGTTGACATTTTTTTTAATAACCCAATTACAATAATAGTTTTAGCTGTTTTTGTGTAACATTGCCTGAAATTTGTCCATAGCCTTTACATTTTATTCTTTATCCTCATTGAACAGGTATTATCCAAGTTTCAATTCTGCTCCACATTGGCCAGCAAAGAATTTGGGAAGGAAAATGGTGGTTTCTTCTAAAGGTGCATTTGTGCTTCATATTCTTCTTTTACAAGCGTTTTATTTTTATTTGTTAATTGTAAGTTAACTCATTTAAGACATTGGATAAACCTGCTGCCAATAGTGCCACATAAATATAAGGCACCTGATATAACGATACATGTACTGTATATTAAGAAAGGGTTACTATAGAAGTAATATACAGATGCCAATAAGTGGATATAATTTCAGTCTTATCTTATGCATCTGCTAAATCTGCTGAGCATAGGCTAAATGTTTTCTTTACATTTCAAACAGTGACCTAAAATTTTCCAGACCTGTTTCTCCCATTCTAGAATGTCTCTAGTAGAACACTATGGACCATGCTAACCTGCCCAGATATCATGCCCAGAGCTTGCATAACATCTCATGTAATGCTTTTCTAATGTTAAACAGTGCATCGGTCTATAGACCATATCCATTTTCTGGGTATCGATTCACTTATAAACTGCTAAAAATTCTGAAATTGTCCACAGGGTGTCACTTTAAGACTGTAAGACAAGTATGGTAGAAACGTGGTTATTGGGGAAAATCACATTTGTATGCATTTTGTATAGAAAATGTATCTTTTTACTAGGTAAGAACACAGCCATAAAGTAAGTTTGTGTCATTAGCTGGTCACTAGGTTTCACAGTGCTGTCATTTAAATTATCTCCGACACAGTGAGGGCTGATAGTCAACACCTACAGAACAAGAAACAGTGTGAACCTATCTGTGATTATGAAGATGAGCAGAGAAGCAACAAGACCTGTGAGGATTGTGAAGAAACTAAACTGGAGAAACTGTTTCGACATTTTGCAGGTTTATGTAGTTATTTTAACTATAGTATACAGTAGTGATTAGAGATGAGCGAATCGAAGTTGACGAAGTGGAATTCGATCTGAATTTCAGGAAAAATTTGATTCGCACCGAATCTGAATTTCTTCACGCTTTATGGTAACGAATCACATTTTTTCCTAAAATGGCTGCTGCATGTGTGAGGACATGGAGCAAGGAACTCTGGGAAGGCAGGATAACCCATAATGCCATGCATGCAGCCAATCAGAGGCCAACCAGCCCTGTGATGTCACCCTATAAATAGCCTCATCCATCTTGGATTCTGCCATTTTCCAGTGTACTTAGTGCAGGGACAGACGTCAGCAGGCGCTAGAGACAGTGCTAGAAATAACTTCATTGTGCTAAAAAAAAACGATTTACAGTGCAGGGAAAGAACATTCAAGGTGTAGGGAAAGGATAGGGAGGAATCATTCCACAGTATTTATGTTGAACAGGGTTCAGTAGGGGAGGTTACAGCCTGGATAATAGGAACAATCCTATTACACCTTGCTGCACTGACTGGGGACCCAAATTGCCATTATACAGCTCTTTAATTCCAGCTAACCGTTATTGTTATTGCGGCGAAGAAAAATATATTTGCCGTTTAGCGGTGCAGTTATATGTTCTAAAGCCCTTTTTTGTGTGTATTAGTGTGAAAAAAAAGGGCTTATTTATTTCTTTGATCTAACAGTATGTCAGGCAGAGAAGTGCCAGGCCCTGCACAGGGGAATGGCAGAGGCCTAAATGTTTCTGGCGCAGGCAGAGGTCGCAGCAGGGTAAGGGGCCGTGGCAGCAGGGGTCACTTCGAGAGACCTGAGCTCCCAGTGTCAGTTAGCGGTCGTATCTTGACCAGCTACCCAGCGGTTCTTGAATGGTTTACTCGATCTTCCACTTCGTCGCAAGTGACATCAGACACCCCCAGCCAAGAGTCAGTGGGTTCGTCAGACACAACCCTTAGTTGACCTAGCCCGGGAGCAGGCCCTGTGCTATCACCTGTCCTCAACCTGCCTCTGTCCTTTTCTGTTCCCTCAGCCAGAGAAGTATTGTATGCTGTTGGCTCAGATCCACTATACAGTGAGGACGAGCTACTAGAAGACAGTCAGCAGCTACTGGCAAGCCAAGATGTGGAGGAGACATCCACCGCTTCCTCCACTAGGCGGGCAAGTAGTGATGAGGAGAGTGGCATGGGAGCTGGTGTTGCGAGCGGTCAGGCTCATGACCCAGAGACGGTTGAGGAGGACATCAGTGACGTGCAAACAGTACTCGATGATGATGATGTAGCTGATCGCACTTGGGAGCCGGGTGATGCAGGGTCTTCATCATCATCAGGAGAAGAGGGTGGCAGCTTGCCCGTGTGGCAGCTTGCCCGTGAGGCAGCGGCGGAGCCAGCAAGTCGCTAGCGTGGCCGGGAGTCAGCAGGATGGCAGCAGTGGGAGGTTGGAAGCCAAACAAGACGGGGGTACACCACCCACTTCGCAGGAGCCTACCTGCCTGGGAAGTAGCGGTGCACAGGTTCACAGAGGCATCAGCGGTAGCAGTCAGTCAGTGTGTAGTGTTGGGGGTAAAATCACCTGCTTGGTGGTGTGGCAGATATTTGTTAAGCCGCCAGAGAAGGTGAACATGGCCATATGTAGAATCTGTGGGCAGAAGGTGAAGCGTGGCCAGGGTGTCAATGTTGGCACCATGGCCCTGCATCAACATATGCAGCGTCACCATAAAGTGGCCCGGGAGAACCGTGGCTCCGATGAGGTGGTCCAGCCTGCCACAGCAACCGCTGCATCACCCAGTGGCACGCAGCCGATTTCATGCAGTCAATGCTCCACCACCTCAGCGGAATGGAGCTGGTTGTCCTTCCCATCATCTGCTGGTCCTGATGCTCCTCGCCCTCCTACTCCTCGTCAGTCATTCCGTCAGCAATCGATCACCGAAGCGATTGCCATGAGACAACAGTATGCGTGCACTCCTCCAACGGCGCAGAAGCTGAACGTGCTCCTGTCCAAGTTGCTGGTGCTGCAGTCCCTCCCTTTCCAAATGGTGGACTCTGCATTTCTTTGCCAAAAAGGCAGTACCAGCCCTGCACACACATGTAGAACAGAAGGTGGGCCAGTCCTTGAGCCTGTCTTTGTCTGCCAAAGTGCACGGCAGCGCCGACATGTGAAGCTGTAACTACAGTCAGGGACAATACATGTCCTTTACGGCCCACTGGGTCAATGTGGTTCTTGCACAGCCACACCAGCAACTTGTCCAGGTGACGCGGCTTCCGCCTCCATGTTCTAATCCGTTGGTCCTACGACAATGTCTGCCTCCTCATCCTCCACCGTCTCCTCAGCCTCCAATGCAGGGACAATTCTCAGTGCCCCTCCAGCACACATGTGCAGGGCACGGTGGTGTCATGCTGTTCTGCACCTCGTTTGCCTGGATGAACTGAATCACACAGGGGAAAAACTCCTCCCTGTCCTTCATCAAGAAATCGAATCTTGGCTTTCTCCGCGACAACTCAAAATCGGAACCATGGTGACCGACAACGGGAAGAACATGGTGTCGGTGCTGCATCAAGGAGGGCTGAGCCATGCGTCCTGCATGGCACATGTGTTCAATCTGGTTGTCAAGCGGTTCCTGAAGTCTTCCACCTATCTGCAAGACAGCCTAAAAATGGCCAGGAAACTTTGCATGCACTCATACACTGCAAAGCACACCCTCCTTGAGCTGCAGCGGCAGAATGGCATCCTCCAACATAAGCTGATATGCAACATTTCCACCTGTTGGAATTCCTCCCTCTATATGTTGGACCGACTGTACGAACAGAGAAAGGCCATAAACTATTTCTTGATGATCCAAGCGGACAGGAGTACTCCCCTGTGTAACTTCGATGTCAGCCATTGGCAGCTCATGCGTGACACCTACCGTTTGCTCAGGCCCTTTGAGGAGGCCACATTATTTGTCAGTCGCCAGGTCTACAGGATGAACAATATCATTCCACTGCTTCATGTCCTGGAACAGATGCTGGTAAATCTGGCTGGTCAGGGGACTGGAGACGTGGCGCCTACATCTCACGGCCACATGAGCCCTGTGGGGGCTGAACTGGAGGAGGAGGACATTGGAGCACAAGCAATGTGTAGCAAAATGGGTGGTTTTTCTACACAGGTGACAGGAGAGGAGGAGCAGGAGCAGCCAGAGGAGCTACAGGGCGATGAGGCAGTGGACCCAGACACACTGTGGCAGTATGCAGTG
>NC_053391.1:386490715-386562161 GCF_905171765.1 Bufo bufo
CTTCTTGCTTTAACTTCATCATAGTTTTCTGCAGATGATAGTTCTCTCATAAGCTTTACTAAATCTTTAGTGACCGCAGTACATGTGTCCATGTTCCTTACAATGTCCTGGGAAGGAGTCGTAAGCGACCGCAGGTTGACATATGCTGCCATAAGCTCTGATTCAGAATCTTCTACTGTCTCTACCAAATCACTCAAGTTCCCTTTTATACTGTCTTGTTTTAACTTTCCACGAATGCCTTAAATGTATAAATTCCACTTCTCATACATTCTGGCGAACTTTTTTCCTTTTAATGCTGCTTCTTGCTCCAAATTTTCCAGCATCTTTGGGGTCAGTTTTCTGGCACATGATGAACATCTTAGTTTATCTGTTTGGGCTATATTTGTTTGAGGCAAGACTAATACTGCATCAGACTCTTCTAACTCAGACAGGTTCTCTTGCTCTTCCCCCTCTACTCTATCTATCTTTGCATCCTCTCACAGTGGCATAGTAATATCAGGTTCAGACATTTTACTTTAATTGCTATAATAATCAATGTGAATATTAAAGAACCTTTCACTTTAAATGCAATACTGACAAATGCATAAATTAAATGACTTTCACTTTAAATGCAATAGCAATAAATGCAGGCAATAAATGACTTTCACTTTAAATAATTTAGAGCCCGTGTACTACAAACTGTCCTTTGTTTTACTTTATTCCTAAACACGAATATGTCTCTTTATGCCAAAGCTTATATGCAATGATAAGTAATAAAGGAAAACTCTGACCTTATTCTAAAGAGCAGGATACTGTGATCTGTAGGTTGCTGGACCAAATGTCAGTCCTAAAGGAGAAGTGTCTTTTCTTGATGTGTTGCAATGCTTGCGCTGATTTGCGATGCTCTGTTCTGACTTGTGATGCTCTGTGCTGACTTGCGATGCTCTGTGATGACTTGCGATGCCCTGTGCAGACTTGCGATGCACTGGCTTGGATACGCTGCTGCAGGCCTTGGGCCTAATGGCGGGAAACTAGCTGGCTGCAGTACATGGTCTCTCCGTGGATAGCGGTGCGGGCAGCTCTGGACTTTGGCCTCCCACTATGCGTCTCTTTCTCTCTCTAGGGATCGCAGGAGGGTTGGCGCTCTTTCTCTGACTATTTTGCCTTTGCCGTTCTGCCACTTTAAGAGTTGGCTGCAGTTTGATTAATGCACACATTCTATGGCCTATATGGTAGCTCCGCTGAGGTGTCTTTGCTTGCTCACTCAGGGATCAGTTGCTGCGCAGTGGTATAAGCTGGCGCTCTGCTGCACTAATGCGCTCTTTACTGTGCAAGTTGAGGAGCGCTGTCACTTCACCCTCTGAGGGAAAAAGTTCCACTTTGGTAGGCGCAGCACTATGAAGTGCCTTTTGCGCTGTGGCATTAGAAGAATTTTGATATCTCAGATTTTTTAGTCTAACCAGACTGTCTATTACTTTGTATTATTTCTAGCCTCGTTCTATGGAAGCAGTAGGGTTAAAGAGCACACCAAATGCTTGAAATAACTTGTTTATTAACTTCAACTTTTATTCATAAATAACACTGCAGCCTCCACAGCAGATAGTCCATGTACAAAACACGTGTTGAATAAAGTATCATAAAATAGCGGTATGCATAAGATGGTGGTTCAACTGTTCAATCTTGTCATTCAACATAAAATGGTGGATATATTTCTCTCTTGAGTATCTGTACTCTGACTTTAAGTTATTTAAGCACTTTATGATCTCTCTGAGAGGTATATCTGAGGTTAACCAATAGTTCACTTGCTCTACTTGGTTTGCAGTTTGCACTATACAATTGCTTATGATCTGGTATGAGCAGTTCTCATTTGTATGCAATTTGTTTGGATTGTATGATTGTATGGCTCATTAGTTCTTTTGTATGCAATTGGTGGAACTGTAAGTAAACACACATATAACTGGTTCAGTATACAGTTCTAATCTCTGTATTAACAGTAGGAACATTATATAAGTGTTTTAAAACCTATTTTGGCCTCTTGCTTCCATAAAACACAGCTCTTAGTGGAGTGTGTGTCTGTTCAGCTCCTCTCTCTGGTGAATAATGATTCCAGCAGCTCCTGCTAGGGGAATTTCCCACACAAGCTGTGTGTGAGGCTGGCTGTAATTGGTAAAAACTCTTGGTGTGATTGGTCTAGACTCCTGCCCAGCAACAACAGTTTAACTCTATGCTTTCTGTTGTTTCTGCTGTGTCATTGAGCTTACCTCACATCCATATAATGAATCTTAAAGGCATATTATCTTTTCTGCTTCTGTGATTCTGTGAACACAATATATATAACAGTTATATGATATCCAAACATGAAGTCACTGTAAATAACTCTGCTTTTGTCTTTAACACACAAACATGTATTAACTGTATTAAGGTTATTGGCAGGTCTAGCTGTATAAATACATAAGCTATATTAGCAACCTAGGACAGGTCTTAGCTGGCCAGCTGCACTCAGGTCTCACAACAGTCGGTGAGCTGGCAATTGCAAGCGCTGCTGAAGTGTTGCCAGACTGGCAGTGGATGACTTTCGGAAATGGCCACACATGTGGTGCACCTTCACCGGTATCTCAGGCAAATTGGGGTAGGTTTTGAGAAACCGCTGAACCACTAAGTTGAACACGTAGGCTAGGCATGGTATGTATGTGAGCTTGCCGAGCTCCAAAGCCACCACCAAGTTACGGCTATTATCAGACACAACCATGCCTGGTTGTAGGTTGAGTGACGAGAGCCACAGCTCAGTCTGGTTCCTTATACCCTGCAACAGCTCTGTGGCGGTGTGCTGTTTGTCACCTAAGCAAATTAGTTTCAACTTGGCCTGTTGCTGCTTCCCCACTGCAGTGCTACACTGCTTCCAGCTACTGACTGATGGCTGACTGGTGCTGCAAGAATTCAGAGGTGGAAGTGGAGGAGGAGAAGGGGGGTTGCAGTAACTAATGTAGGTGGTGACTGAAATCCTCATGGAAGTAGGGCCCGTAATCCTTGGCTTCAGTAGCACCTGTGCCATCCCAGGGTACGACTCGCTCCCGGCCTCCACAACGTTCACCCAGTGTGCCATCATGGAAATGTAGCATCCCTGGCCAAAAAGATTTGTCCATGTGTCAGTCGTTAAGTGGACCTTCCCAATAACTGCCTTGGTCAGGGAATGGGTGATGTTATGGGACACATGCTGGTGTAAGGTGGGGACGACACACTGGGAAAAATTGTGGCAGAGGGGGGCTGAGTAACGAGGGACAGCCGCAGCCGCCATTAGGCTGCGGAAAGCCTCAGTGTCCACAAGCCTGCATGGCAATATTTCCAGGGCCAGCAATTTTTGAAAGGTGCGCATTTAGTGCTATGGCCTGTGGGTGGGTGGGTATTTGCACTTTCATTCTAAGGCCTGGGGTATGGACATCTGTACGCTGCGCTGGGACACAGAAGTTGATTTGCTAGCTGATGGTGCTTGCGAAGGTCAAGGTGCAGGGCGGGAGGCATCCGGGCCTGCGTCTTGGACAGGGGATTGGCCAGCACGTAACACAGGGGAAGAGGAGGTAGTGGTGTGACCTAGTGTTGAGCGCGAATATTCGTATTCCAAATTTTTATTGCAAATATCGGCACTTCGAGAATTCGAGAATATTTAGAGTACAGTGCTATACAGTTGCAAGAAAAAGTATGTGAACCCTTTGGAATGATATGGATTTCTGCACTAATTAGTCATAAAATGTGATCTGATCTTCATCTAAGTCACAACAATAGACAATCACAGTCTGCTTAAACTAACAACACACAAAGAATTAAATGTTTCCATTTTTTTATTGAACACACCATGTAAACATTCACAGTGCAGGTGGAAAAAGAATGTGAACCCTTGGATTTAATAACTGGTTGAACCTCCTTTGGCAGCAATAACTTCAACCAAATGTTTCCTGTAGTTGCAGATCAGACGTGCACAACGGTCAGGAGTAATTCTTGACCATTCCTCTTTACAGAACTGTTTCAGTTCAGCAATATTCTTGGGATGTCTGGTGTGAATCGCTTTCTTGAGGTCATGCCACAGCATCTCAATCGGGTTGAGGTCAGGACTCTGACTGGGCCACCACAGAAGGCGTATTTTCTTCTGTTTAAGCCATTCTGTTGTTGATTTACTTCTATGCTTTGGGTCGTTGTCCTGTTGCAATACCCATCTTCTGTTGAGCTTTAGCTGGTGGACAGATGGCCTTAAGTTCTCCTGCAAAATGTCTTGATAAACTTGGGAATTCATTTTTCCTTCGATGATAGCAATCTGTCCAGGCCCTGATGCAGCAAAGCAGCCCCAAACCATGATGCCCCCACCACCATACTTCACAGTTGGCATGAGGTTTTGATGTTGGTGTGCTGTGCCTCTTTTTCTCCACATATAGTGTTGTGTGTTTCTTCCAAACAACTCAACTTTGGTTTCATCTGTGCACAGAATATTTTGCCAGTACTGCTGTGGAACATCCAGGTGCTCTTGTGCAAACTGTAAACGTGCAGAAATGTTTTTTTTGGACAGCAGTGGCTTCCTCTGTGGTATCCTCACATGAAATCCATTCTTGTTTAGTGTTTTACGTATCGTAGATTCGCTAACAGGGATGTTAGCATATGCCAGAGACTTTTGTAAGTCTTTAGCTGACACTCTAGGATTCTTCTTCACCTCATTGAGCAGTCTGCACTGTGCTCTTGCAGTCATATTTACAGGACTGCCACTCCTAGGGAGAGTAGCAGCAGTTCTGAACTTTCTCCATTTATAGACAATTTGCCTTACTGTGGGCTGATGAACAGCAAGGCTTTTGGAGATACTTTTATAACCCTTTCCGGCTTTATGCAAGTCAACAATTCTTAATCGTAGAACTTCTGAGAGCTCCTTTGTGCGAGGCATCATTCACATCAGGCAATGTTTCTTGTGAAAAGCAAACCCAGAACTGGTGTGTGTGTTTTTCATAGGGCAGGGCAGCTGTAACCAACACCTCCAATCTCATCTCATTGATTGGACTCCAGATGGCTGACACCTCACTCCAATTAGCTCTTGGAGATGTCATTAGTCTAGGGATTCACATACTTTTTCTACCTGCACTGCGAATGTTTACATGGTGTGTTCAATAAAAACATAGTAAAATTGTATTCTTTGTGTGTTATTAGTTTAAGCAGACTGTGATGGTCTATTGTTGTGACTTAGATGAAGATCAGATCACATTTTATGACCAATTTGCGCAGAAATCCATATTATTCCAAAGGGTGCACATACTTTTTCTTGCAACTGTATATTCGTAATGAATAAAGTACACATCAGGTGATTGTCCCTCCCTTCTTCTAGCTTGTGGGCCAATGAGAAGGCTTTGTCACAGCTTAGCAATCGATAGAAAAGTTTCCTATATAAATTAAGACACTCCCCAGCAGGCATTTTGTGGAGTTTTATATGTGAAAGAGGAGCTGGAATACTGTGCTGTGCTTTTTCAAATTACATTCTGAATCGCATATAAATATTCCAGATAGTTAGTGTTAGATAGTAATAGGGAATTGTGTAGCTGAATAGCTGATAGGGTCCATTGCAGGGTGTAGTGTACAGTCGTGGCCGAAAGTTTTGAGAATTACATAAATATTGGAAATTGGAAAAGTTGCTGCTTAAGTTTTTATAATAGCAATTTGCATATACTCCAGAATGTTATGAAGAGTGATCAGATGAGTTGCATAGTTCTTCTTTGCCATGAAAATTTACTTAATCCCAAAAAACTGCATTTCATTGCTGTCATTAAAGGACCTGCTGAGATCATTTCAGTAATCGTCTTGTTAACTCAGGTGAGAATGTTGACGAGCACAAGGCTGGAGATCATTATGTCAGGCTGATTGGGTTAAAATGGCAGACTTGACATGTTAAAAGGAGGGTGATGCTTGAAATCATTGTTCTTCCATTGTTAACCATGGTGACCTGCAAAGAAACGCGTGCAGCCATCATTGCGTTGCATAAAAATGGCTTCACAGGCAAGGATATTGTGGCTACTAAGATTGCACCTCAATCAACAATTTATAGGATCATCAAGAAATTCAAGGAAAGAGGTTCAATTCTTGTTAAGAAGGTTTCAGGGCCTCCAAGAAAGTCCAGCAAGCGCCAGGATCGTCTCCTAAAGAGAATTCAGCTGCGGGATCGGAGTGCCACCAGTGCAGAGCTTGCTCAGGAATGGCAGCAGGCAGGTTTGAGCGCATCTGCACGCACAGTGAGGCGAAGACTTTTGTAAGATGGCCTGGTGTCAAGAAGGGCAGCAAAGAAGCCACTTCTCTCCAAAAAAAACATCAGGGACAGATTGATCTTCTGCAGAAAGTATGGTGAATGGACTGCTGAGGACTGGGGCAAAGTCATATTCTCCGATGAAGCCTCTTTCCGATTGTTTGGGGCATCTGGAAAAAGGTTTGTCCGGAGAAGAAAAGGTGAGCGCTACCATCAGTCCTGTGTCATGCCAACAGTAAAGCATCCTGAGACCATTCATGTGTGGGGTTGCTTCTCATCCAAGGGAGTGGGCTCACTCACAATTTTGCCCAAAAACACAGCCATGAATAAAGAATGGTACCAAAACACCCTCCAACAGCAACTTCTTAAAACAATCCAACAACAGTTTGGTGAAGAACAATGCATTTTCCAGCACGATGGAGCACCGTGCCATAAGGCAAAAGTGATAACTAAGTGGCTCAGGGACCAAAACGTTGACATTTTGGGTCCATGGTCTGGAAACTCCCCAGATCTTAATCCCATTGAGAACTTGTGGTCAATCCTCAAGAGGCGGGTGGACAAACAAAAACCCACTAATTCTGACAAACTCCAAGAAGTGATTATGAAAGAATGGGTTGCTTTCAGTCAGGAATTGGCCCAGAAGTTGATTGAGAGCATGCCCAGTCGAATTGCAGAGGTCCTGAAAAAGAAGGGCCAACACTGCAAATACTGACTCTTTGCATAAAGTCATGTAATTGTCGATAAAAGCCTTTGAAACATATGAAGTGCGTGTAATTATATTTCACTACATCACAGAAACAACTGAAACAAAGATCTAAAAGCAGTTTAGCAGCAAACTTAGTGAAAACTAATATTTGTGTCATTCTCAAAACTTTTGGCCACGACTCTACGTTATAGACATAGTTAGCTGAAATATATAATCCATATAGTTAGTGTTAGATAGTATAGGTTATAGTGTGTGGCAGGAAAATAAATGTGCAATGTGCATGTGATAGAGATTTCTCTGCTGTCCATACATGCATGCTACAGAAATAGTGCTGTGATGTC
Organism: Bufo bufo; assembly: GCF_905171765.1. Lineage (NCBI taxonomy): Eukaryota > Metazoa > Chordata > Amphibia > Anura > Bufonidae > Bufo > Bufo bufo. The sequence goes on from NC_053391.1 coordinate 386,498,007, forward strand.
AAAACAATACTAAGTTCAACAATCGGTATTATGTTGTCAGACCTGATTAAAGGTGAAGTTGTATGTATTGCGCTAAAATATTCGAATCAATGGTGGCGATTTGCGCGATCTCGAATACTTAGAAAAACTCTATCTGCATATAAAGCTATTGTTATGACATGCATGCAGGGCTGGGACAAGGCCATTTGGTGCCCAGGGCGAAGATGGCAAACTGCGCCCCCCCCCCCCCCCCCCCCCCCGTTTTTAAGAAAGAATCAATGTTGTTTCAAAACAAGAATATACCTAAAGCAATAGAACAAAGGACTGTGGGACTTTGAAAGTCACAGACACTATAAAGTTCCCCCCCATCATCATGTGCCAGTATAAAGTCCCCCCCATCATCATGTGCCAGTTTTGTAATAAACGGAAAATGCAAATGTGATCGCACACTACATCCAGCACTCTGCCCTCCATGCTGGACGAGACATTGGTTTATATTTTGGCCAAAGCATAGTAAGCCACTCACCGCGTCAAGGTTGTCTCATGAGTGGTCCCTAACTCTTGTTCCTACCTGTTCATGGGCCATGACAGCCACATAAAATCCAGGGAATGCAGGTCAGCATGCAAGCCAAGTACACTTTGCTTGTAACCCCGTCCGGTGCCATTACAGCTTTCATCGGATCCAGGGATGCAAGTACCAACATGCATGCTGAACCCACCATATACTTCTCCTGGAGCCGGAGGTAGGAACAAGAGTTAGGGACCACTCATGAGACAACCTTGACGCGGTGAGTGGCTTACTATGCTTTGGCCAAAATATAAACCAATGTCTCGTCCAGCATGGAGGGCAGAGTGCTGGATGTAGTGTGCGATCACATTTGCATTTTCCGTTTGTATATGTATTTCGCCATAGTGATGTGCACCTACAGGCAGGTTGTGCTGACCCAACCCCTTATTTTTTTCTTTGTAGTATATATTGGAGGCGTGGCGATCTCCTTGGAGTCATTGCACACCTGACCAGTTAATCTGTCCTTGAGGCTGGTTTTAAAGTCAGTATAAAACTGAGTCTGCTTGTATAGAACCTACCATTAGCCATCTGGCTCCAGGAGAAGTATATGGTGGGTTCAGCATGCATGTTGGTACTTGCATCCCTGGATCCGATGAAAGCTGTAATGGCACCGGACGGGGTTACAAGCAAAGTGTACTTGGCTTGCATGCTGACCTGCATTCCCTGGATTTTATGTGGCTGTCATGGCCCATGAACAGGTAGGAACAAGAGTTAGGGACCACTCATGAGACAACCTTGACGCGGTGAGTGGCTTACTATGCTTTGGCCAAAATATAAACCAATGTCTCGTCCAGCATGGAGGGCAGAGTGCTGGATGTAGTGTGCGATCACATTTGCATTTTCCGTTTGTATATGTATTTCGCCATAGTGATGTGCACCTACAGGCAGGTTGTGCTGACCCAACCCCTTATTTTTTTCTTTGTAGTATATATTGGAGGCGTGGCGATCTCCTTGGAGTCATTGCACACCTGACCAGTTAATCTGTCCTTGAGGCTGGTTTTAAAGTCAGTATAAAACTGAGTCTGCTTGTATAGAACCTACCATTAGCCATCTGGCTCCAGGAGAAGTATATGGTGGGTTCAGCATGCATGTTGGTACTTGCATCCCTGGATCCGATGAAGGCTGTAATGGCACCGGACGGGGTTACAAGCAAAGTGTACTTGGCTTGCATTCTGACCTGCATTCCCTGGATTTTATGTGGCTGTCATGGCCCATGAACAGGTAGGAACAAGAGTTAGGGACCACTCATGAGACAACCTTGACGCGGTGAGTGGCTTACTATGCTTTGGCCAAAATATAAACCAATGTCTCGTCCAGCATGGAGGGCAGAGTGCTGGATGTAGTGTGCGATCACATTTGCATTTTCCGTTTGTATATGTATTTCGCCATAGTGATGTGCACCTACAGGCAGGTTGTGCTGACCCAACCCCTTATTTTTTTCTTTTCAGTTTTGTAATAAGCCCCCCCAATGTGCCAGTAACACTATTGTAAAAAAAAACAAAAAAAAAACACTTATACTTACCTAAGTGTCAGCGATGCGATGCAGCCTCTTCCTGTGTCCCACGCTGTAATGTAAGGCTCAGGCGGCACGATGACGTCATTGCGCCGGCCTCTGATAGGCTGCCGGCCTAGTGCCTGCAGCCAGGGGCGTACATAAAAATCACTGGGCCCCATAGCAGGAATCTAAATTGGGCCCCCATTCCCCTTTTATAGCCCCTCCCTTTGTTCCATGAACTATTCTTGCTGCTGCGTTTTATAATTTATGCCATCATGGCCGGAATGGGATTACAAAACAGCCCTGGCACACAAAAGAGGTATAATAGATGCAGATGTATATTATATACAGCAGTGTACAGTTATGTGAGGTACGCGGTATAATAGATGCAGTGTGTACAGGTATATAGTATATTCCCTAGTGTTCTGATATGTGAGGTACAGGGTATAATAGATGCAGTGTGTACAGGTATATAGTATATACAGCAGTGTTCTGATATGTGAGGTACGGGGTATAATATATGCAGTGTATACAGTATATACAGTAGTGTAATATGTGAGGTACGAGGTATAATAGATGCAGTGTGTACAGGTATATAGTAAATACAGCAGTGTATTGACACCTCGTACCTCACATATCAGTACACTGCTGTATATACTATATATCTGTACACACTGCATCTATTATACCTCGTACCTCACATATATAGTATATACAGAAGTGTACTGATATCTGTACACACAGCATCTATTATACCTCATACCTCACATATCAGTGCACTGCGGTATATACTATATATCTGTACATATTGCATGTATAATACTGTGTAATATATGCAGTGTGTGTGCATGTATGTGTGTGTATATATATATATATATATATATACAGAGCAGTGTATTGATGTGACACATAGAAGGTATAATACTGTAGATGCAGTGTTTATAGAAATATGTGGTCAGTTATGCATTATAGTCACTGTGAGGTACATGAGGTAGTGGTAACTGTCTGAAGTAGTATACATGAGTGAGCAATGAGTAAAAACAGGGCATGGAGGGGGGGGGGGTAAATGATGAAAAGTGGAGGACCTCCTCTTACCTCTCCATTCCAGTCTGTATGGATCAATACAGAGCTGCTTGTGAACTTTTAATACTTGCTGTTAGGGGTTGAAGGACCTGTGATGATGTCATCACAGGTCCTGGCAGATGTACCTTTGAAACCTAGGAACTACACCATTTTTGGTGCAGTTCCTTTGCTAGATTCTGCAGGACCTGTGATGTTGAAGATGATGTCATCACAGGTCCTGGCAGATGCACTGTTCTAACCTGGGAACTACACTTTACACTGTGCAGTTCCCTTACAGGACCTGTGATGACATCATCAAAGGTCCTTTAGCTTTAGAAAGGTAAACAGGAGTAATTAGGGGGCGGGGCCTCTCCTCCACTTCGGTGCCTGCCTGCAGCCTATCAGAGGAAAGGGAAGGGACACGCCTCTCCCTCCCCTGCACCTCCGCTGGCACAGACAGTTTACAATGGAGATGAGCGCAATGGAAGCGCTCATCTCCCTGTGCCCTGCGGCGGCTGCTCACTTGGGGGGGGGGGGGGGTCATTTTAGTTGGGGGGGCACATGGGGGGGCACAGCATGATGTAGGGGGGGCCGTGGCTGGCACTTCACCTGCGCCCCCCTCCTGTCCGCAAATGGTAGCGCCCAGGGCACCCGCTCCTTCGGCCCCTGCCTTGTACCGGCCCTGCATGCATGGATTTATAATCTAAAACAGTGCTGTAATGTACAATTACTTATCGTGATCAGGAGTTCTTTCTCACCATCTCAAAAGTTGCTGGCAACCATTTTCATCACTTATGTAACAAATAGTGCATACGTGCGCGTGCCATAATAGTGCAATGGAAAAGAATATCACGAATATCACAAAATCACGAATATTTGGCGAATATTCGCCTAAATATTCATGATATATTGCAAATTAGAATATTGCCCCTGCCGCACATCAATAATGTGACCCACAGACACTGATTGTGGACTCAGGCGTTCGGCCCACTTATAAGGGGGCTTTGATGCCATGTGGTGGATCATGCTGATGGTGAGGCTGCTAGTGTTCACGCTCCTGCTCATTTTGGTACGGCACAGGTTGCAAATGACAATTCTTTTATCGGCCACACTGCCGAACACCTACCCCTTGGCAAGGGAGATTGCCGCAAGGGGGTGCTCCGGGGAACAGTTGCAGGCCTGTTTGGTGTGGCCTGCCTTCTCCCTTTTGCCACCCCACTGCCTCTTTCAGCCTGTTGCGGTGCTGCGGATCCCTCCCCCTCTGTACTGCTGTCCTCGCACGGCTTACCACCTTCCCTTCCCAGGTTGGGTCAGTGATTTCATCGTCCACCACCTCCTCTTCCACTTCCTCACTCTGCTCATCCTCCTGAATTGTCGACCTAACAACATCCTCACTTATTGACAACTGTGTCTCATCCTCATCATCAACCTCTTGAGACACTAATTGCCGTTGACTTATTGGAAATTGTGTCTCATCATCATCATCATGCACCTCGTGAAACACTAATTGCCTCACCGTCATCTTCTTTTAACTGTGGATGCTCAAGAGTTTGGGCATCAGTGCACACAATCTCCTCATGTCCCTCTTCAAGCGGGCTTGGCGAGAGGCCCAAATCAAGGAATGGTGATAATAAGGGCTCCTCGGAATATCCAACTGTGGGATCACTTGTTTGACACGACTCTCCATGGTGGGAGGAAGGAGGATCAGGGTGAGGATTCTGTTGATCAGACTCTTGGTTACTGAGACTGGACTTTGTGGACATTATCTGCTGCAATCCAACCGACCACCTGGTCGCACTGGTCTGACTTTGAGAGTGGTGTCCTGCGCCACCCTGCAAACTGGGACATGAAGCTAGGTATCGTGGATGAGTGTGTTTCTTGTGCTCTGGCAGCAGGCACAGTTTCACCATTCCCAGGGCCACATCCTCTGTATGAACCATCAGCAGCACGGCCACTTACCCGTCCCTTACTGCTCGCCTTCTGCATATTAATTGGTATATATGCTTGCAAGTATGTCACACGTACAGTAGCGCAGGTTTTGTAAGTTTATGTGCAAATAAATTAAACTGAATGTCACTGATATTTAGGATGTGCAAACGTTATACAGGAAATGTAGCGCAGGTAATGTCGCTGTCACCATCGGCTAATAAAAAATTACAGGGAATGTCACAGCTATTTGGATGCGCAAACTTTATACAGGAGATGTAGCGCAGGTAATGTCGCTGCTGTCACCAGCAGCTAACGTTATACAGGAGATGTAGCGCAGATAATGTCGCTGCTGTCACCAGCGGCTAACGTTATACAGAAGATGTAGCGCAGATAATGTCGCTCCTGTCACCAGCAGCTAACGTTATACAGGAGATGTAGCACAGGTAATGTCGCTTCTGTCACCAGCGGCTAATTTTATACAGAAGATGTAGTGCAGTTAATGTCGCTGCTGTCACCAGCGGCTAACGTTATACAGGAGATGTAGCGCAGGTGACAGCAGCGCCATTACCTGTGGTACCTCTCCTGTCCAGCCCAAACCATCTGAGCACTGATAAATTGCGATTGGCGCTCAGTACCTCTTTCAGCTAGGAGGGTGCCGGGCCGCACTGAGGAGGCGTGCGCGGCCGGGTCCTCCCCGCCCCCTGGTCCCCATGGAGACGAGGATGCAGGCTGCATCCTCGCTCCTGCACAGATGCGGGACGCCGGCTCCCCATTACAGTACCCACCCTTCCATGAGGGGCCACCGGACCCATAATTACTGGAGCGGGTTTTTCCGGGTGAGTAAGATGGAACCTTCTCACCAGCCTCGCAAAATGCATCTTACTAGCCAGCACCCAAGACCTCTCCTCAGGATCAAAGCCCTTCCAATGGTCCAAATATTGCAGGGCGTTCCGGACCTTTCTCGCATCAATAATCCTAGAGATCTCAAATTCTGGTTGACCGGCCACTTCCACTGGTGGTGGAGCTTCCTGTGAAGGGGATAGAGGTGACACATACTTTTTAAGTAAAGACTTGTGAAAAGCATTATGGATATGAAAGGAGTCAGGTAATCTTAACCTTAAAGATTCAGGATTAATAATGCCCACAATCTCATAAGTCCCAATGAACCATGGTGCAAACTTATTCGAAGGTACCTTCAAAGACAAATTCTTGGTGGACAACCACACTCTATCACCCAACCCAAAATCTACTCCTCGAGAGTGCTTTTTATCTGCGTTACTTTTCTGAATCTTATGGGCTTTTCTCAGGTTTGACTCTAGCCATTGCATCAGCCTCTGAAATTTGCGAAGAGGACGGCGAAAACGAACTAAATCGCGAATGAAAACCAAGATTACAGTAAAAAGGAGACATACCAGTAGATGAATTCAATTTGTTGTTAATGGCGAATTCAGGCAGAGGCAGATGTTTCACCCACAGCTGTTGGTTATCCAAGACATAGAAAATACAATCAATACAGCCACAACAGGAGCTGTTGCTACTCATAGGACAGGATGTAGTCCTACAAGGCTACCACCATATGCAAAAAGACCAAAATGTGAGCGTGAGAAAGGGAGACCACATCCAAGGGAGGTCAATGGCTGCAATGTGATCGAGCGGAGATGTGGGACAAGTTATTAAAGCAGAAGGATCGAATGAAAGGGCCAATTAAAGACGAATTTTAGAAATTTAAGTCCCTGTCATCTATGCAGAGCAAGGGTTTTTCATCGCCAGAAATGTGTTAATGTCACCCACCAATAGAACAGATGATTTTTTAAAATTTCAGTCCCTGTCACCTATGCAGAGCAGGGGTTTATTCACGGCAAAAATAGAAAAATGTCACCCAAGAATTTTTTACCTGTCAACAAGGTAGAGCAGGGGTATATCACAGACAAAAATTGGTGAATGTCACCCGACAATGTAACAGAAAAATTTGTGAAATTTATTAACCTGTCAACAAGGTAGAGCAGGGGTATATCACGGACAAAAATTGGTGAATGTCGCCCGACAATGTAACAGAAAAATTTGTGAAATTTATTAACCTGTCAACTAGGTAAAGCAGGGGTATATCACAGCCAAAAATTTGTGAATGTCGTCCGACAATGTAACAAAAAAAATTGTGAAATTTATTAACCTGTCAACAAGGTAGAGCAGGGGTATATCACAGCCAAAAATTGGTGAATGTCACCCAACAATGTAAGAGAAAAATTAGTGAAATTTATTAACCTGTCAACTAGGTAGAGCAGGGGTATATCACAGCCAAAAATTGGTAAATGTCATCCGACAATGTAACAGAAAAATTTGTGAAATCTATTAACCTGTCTACTAGGTAGAGCAGGGGTATATCACAGCCAAAAATTGGTTAATGTCACCCAACTATGTAACAGAAAAATTTGTGAAATGTATTAACCTGTCAACAAGGTAGAGCAGGGGTATATCACGGCCAAAAATTGGTGAATTTCACCAGACAATGTAACAGAAAAATTTGTGAAATTTATTTACCTGTCAACTAGGTAGAACAGGGGTATATTACAGCCAAAAATTGGTGAATGTCACGTGATAATGTAACAGAAAAATTTGTGAAATTTGTTTACCTGTCTACTAGGTAGAGCAGGAGTATATAACAGCCAAAAATTGGTGAATTTCACCAGAAAATATAACAGACAAATTAGTGAAATGAAAATCTTGATGTATGAGGTCCATATGGAGTAGGAGGTTGAGGAGGCGGTGGACGTAGAGGTGTAGGTGGAAGCGGCGGTGGAGGAGGATGAGGTAGCCAACACTGTTTTTGGTTTTAATTTTTTTTAAATTTTTTTTTTAATTAGGGTACACCCCAAAAGAGTGGGATATATCACAAATACAACAATGAGCAATTGGGCTGTAGTATAACAATGGCTGGGTAAGGCCTGTATACATGTCTATTATGCACAAGGTACGGACAAGTCCTGTGCGATCCATGCCTGGTTCATTTTAATGAACGTGAGCTTGTCCACATTTGTTTTGGACAGGCAGCTGCGCTTGTCTGTGATAACACCCCCTGCCGTGCTAAACACATGTTAAGATAATTCACTGGCTGCAGGGCAGGCCAGCACCTCCAAGGCGTAAAGGGCAAACTCAGACCATGTGCCCAATTTGGAGACCCAGAAGTTGAAGGGGGCAGACCCGTCATTTAGTACGTGTAGGCGTGTGCACACATACTGCTCCACTATGTTGCTGAAATGCTGCCTCCTGCTAAGACGTTCCATATCAGCTGGTGGTGCTGGTTGTTGTGGCGTGCTGACAAAGCTTTTCCACATTTCGGCAATGCTAACCCTGACTTCTGAGGTGCTGGTGGTGCCCCAGCTGCGTTGGCGACCTCTTACTCCTCCTCTGCCTTCACCTTGTGCTTCCACTGTACCTCCGCTGTCAGGTGGGAATGCCACCAGCAGCTCGTCTACCAGCGTGCGCTTGTACCAGCGTGCCACCAGCAGCTCGTCTACCAGCGTGCGCTTGTGCGCTTGTACGATCACACTCCAGTGACAGAATTAAGAATGGTACTTTGTCCTTGTAACGGGGATCCAGCAGCGTGGCCACCAAGTAATCAGCACAAGTTAGAATGTGGGCAACTCGGCGGTCATTGCGGAGACATGTAATCGCTCATGTGTGCCAGGCTGCCCAGAAGCAACGACAAGCTGTCCTCTGTGGGAGGTGTATCGTCTGTGTCCTCTGTATCCCCCCAGCCACGCACCAGTGATGGCCATGAGCTGGTTTGGGTGCCACCCTACTGTGAACACGGTTCCTCCTCCTCCAGCTCCTCCTCCATATCCTCCACCTCATCATCCTCCAGAACTGTGCCCTGGCTGGACAATTGCGTACCTGGCGTTTATGGGTGCAGGAACCCACCCTCGGAGCCACTTGTGAATGACTGGCCGAAAACCCTATGAAATAATCCCTCTTCCATCTCCTCCTCCTGTGCCACATCCTCTTCCATCAAGCGTTTTTTCAAGGAGGCATGGAAGTGGGATAGTAATGCTGAGAATGGTGTTATCGGCACTGGCCATGTTAGTGGAGTACTCGAAAAAGCACAACAAGGAACACACGTCTTGCATGGAGGCCCAGTCATTGGTTGTGAAGTGGTGCTGTTCCGCAGAGCGACTCACCCGTGCGTGCTGCAGCTGAAACTCCACTATCGCCTGCTGCTGCTCGCAAAGTCTGGCCAGCATGAGCATGTGCAAGGTGGAGTTCCACCTTGTGGGCACGTCGCATATGAGGCAGTGAGCAGGAAGGCCGAAGTTACGCTGCAGCGCTGACAGGCGAGCAGCAGCAGGGTGAGAACGTCGAAAGCGCGCACAGACGGCCCGCACTTTCTGCAGCAGCTCTGACATATCGGGGTAATTTTTAAGGAACCTCTGCACCACCAAATTCAGCACATGAGCCAGGCAAGGGATGTGCGTCAAACCGGCTAGTCCCAGAGCTACTACGATATTTTGCCCATTATCGCACACCACGAGGCCGGGCTTGAGGCTCACTGGCACTCATCGGTCTGTTGTTCCATGCCCATCCACAGCTCCTGCGCAGTGTGGGGTTTGTCCCCCAAACAGATAAGTTTTAAAACTGCCTGCTGTCATTTACCCCTGGCTGTGCTGAAGTTGGTGGTGAAGGAGTTACACTGACTGGATGAGGAGGCAGTAGAGGATGAGGAAGCGGAGTAGGAGGAGGAAGCAACAGGAGGCAAACTGAAGCGCCCTGCAATCATCGGTGGTGGAAGGATATGCGCCAAACTGCTATCCACCTCAGGCCCAGCCTCAGGCACGTCCCTGACCGTGCTTTCTTGTCCACATATCCGTAGTTAGGTGGACCTTGCCACAGATGGCGTTGCGCAGTGCACACCTGATTTTGTCTCCCACTTGGTTGTGCAGGGAAGGGATGGCTCGCCTGGAAAAGTAGTGGCGGCTGGGCACGACGTACTGTGGGACAGTCACCGCTATAAGGCTTTTAAAACTCTCCGTCTCCACCAGACGGAATGACAGCATTTCAAATGCCAGGAATTTTGAAATGCTGGCATTCAGGTCCAGGGATCGCGAGTGGGTAGGGGAGTACTTCCTCTTCCGCTTCAGTGTTTTGGAGATGGAGAGCTGAACGCTTCCGTGGGACATTGTGGAGATGCTTGGTGACCCAGGTGGTGGTGTTGCTGGCAGATCCTCTGTTTGCGGTGTGGCAGGTGCCACTGTCACTCCAGAGGGGGATGAAGAGGCAGAGACTGCAGCAGAAGAAGAAGCAGGGGGAGCCAGAGACCTTTCTTGGTTTTTGAGGTGTCTACTCCACTGCAGCTCATGCTTTGCACTTAGATGCCTGGTCATGCAGGTTGTGCTCAGGTTGAGAACGTTTATGCCTCGCTGCAGGCTTTGATTGCACAGCGTGCAAATCACTCGTGTCTTGTCGTCAGCACAATGTCTGAAGAACTGCCACGCCAGGGAACTCCTTGGAGCTGGCTTTAGTGTGTGCTCGGTCCCTTGCTGCGTTGGGCAGTAGCAGGTGTACTGTCTAGGGGACAGCTGCTCCGCTTTTGCACCCTGCTTCCTCTTCTGCTGTGCTGGTGGCTCTGTGCGACCACCACCTCTTCCTCCGAACTACACAGGTCACTCGCATGACCTTGATTCCATGTGGGGTCGAGGACCTTATCGTCCTCCACATCATATTCCACCCAGTCTTCACCCCTGCCCTCCTTGTTGGTCTGCACACTTTCGAAAGCCACAGCAGTTGGCACCTGTGTTTCATCATCATCCGAGACGTGCTGAGGTGGTCCTCCCATGTACTCATCTTGAAACATAAGTGGTTGGGCATCGGTGCACTCAATCTCTTCCACTTCTGGGGCAGGGCTATGTGGATGGCCCTGGGAAACCCTGCTAGCAGAGTCATCAAAAAGCAGAAGAGACTGCTGCATGACTTGGGGTTCAGACTGCTTGGCTGATTTGCAATGGGGTGAGATGAAAGACTGATGGACATTGGCTGCAGGTGGCAACTCTGATCTTTCAGCAGGAGACTGGGTGGGAGACAATGTGAAGGAACTGGAGGGACTGTCAGTAACCCAATCTACTATCGCCTGTACTTGTTCTGGCCCCACCAAATAACGCTGAAGGTTCTGTCGCCTACTCGCACCTGAGGAAGGTGTTTCACTTGTACTTGTAGCTGGCACAGATCGACCACGTCCTCTCCCTGCAACAGGAGCTCCACCAGCAGAACCACGACCGGGGCCACGTCCCTTATTTGACGCTCTCCTCATTCTCCGCAAATTTAGGATCTTGCCCAAAATTAGTGGTTTTTTAATAACAGAATATAACATCAGTATCTAACGCGTGTATTTCACACTGACAGATGTAGCAAAGGCCGCAAATTTAGTATTTTTCCCAAAATGGGTGTTTTTTTTATAACAGAAGATAACAGCCGTGTCTAACGCGTGTATTTCACACTGACAGATGCAGCAAAGGCTGCAAATTTTGTATTTTTTCCAAAATGGGTGTTTTTTTTATAACAGAATATAACAGCAATATCTTACGCATGCATTTCACACTGATAGATGCAGCAAAGGCCGCAAATTTAGTATTTTTCCCAAAATTGGTGTTTATTTAATAACAGAAGATAACAGCAGTATCCAACGGGTGTATTTCACACTGACAGATGCAGCAAAGGCTGCAAATTTAGTATGCTTCCCAAAATGGGTGTTTTTTTTTAACAGAATATAACAGCAGTATCTAATGTGTGTATTTCACATTTGACAGATGCAGCAAAGGCAGTATTGCAGTATTTTGCCCAAAATAGGTGTTTTTTTTTATAATAGAATATGGCAGCAGTATCTAACGCTTGTATTCCACACTGACAGATGCAGCAAGGGCTGTAAAATTTGGTGCTTTTTTAACCACCTCAGCCCCTATAGCTTAAACACTCTTAATGACCAGGCCACTTTTTACACTTCTGACCTACAGTACTTTCACCGTTTATTGCTCGGTCATGCAACTTACCACCCAAATGAATTTTACCTCCTTTTCTTCTCACTAATAGAGCTTTCATTTGGTGGTATTTCATTGCTGCTGACATTTTTACTTTTTTTGTTATTAATCGAAATTTAACGATTTTTATGCAAAAAAATGACATTTTTCACTTTCAGTTGTAAAAGTTTGCAAAAAAAACGACATCCATATATACATTTTTCTCTAAATTTATTGTTCTACATGTCTTTGATAAAAAAAAAATGTTTGGGTAAAAAAAAAAATGGTTTGGGTAAAAGTTATAGCGTTTACAAACTATGGTACAAAAATGTGAATTTCCGCTTTTTGAAGCAGCTCTGACTTTCTGAGCAGCTGTCATGTTTCCTGAGGTTCTACAATGCCCAGACAGTACAAACACCCCACAAATGACCCCATTTCGGAAAGTAGACACCCTAAGGTATTCGCTGATGGGCATAGTGAGTTCATAGAACTTTTTATTTTTTGTCACAAGTTAGTGGAAAATGATGATTTATTTTTTTTCTTACAAAGTCTCATATTCCACTAAATTGTGACAAAAAATAAAAACTTCTATGAACTCACTATGCCCATCAGCGAATACCTTGGGGTGTCTTCTTTCCAAAATGGGGTCACTTGTAGGGTAGTTATACTGCCCTGGCATTCTAGGGGCCCAAATGTGTGGTAAGTAGTTTGAAATCAAAATCTGTAAAAAATGGCCGGTAAAATCCGAAAGGTGCTCTTTGGAATGTGGGCCTCTTTGCCCACCTAGGCTGCAAAAAAGTGTCACACATGTGGTATCTCCGTACTCAGGAGAAGTTGGGCAATGTGTTTTGGGGTGTCATTTTACATATACCCATGCTGGGTGAGATAAATATCTTGGTCAAATGCCAACTTTGTATAAAAAAATGGGAAAAGTTGTCTTTTGCCAAGATATTTCTCTCACCCAGCATTGGTATATGTAAAATGACACCCCAAAACACATTGCCCAACTTCTCCTGAGTACGGAGATACCACATGTGTGACACTTTTTTGCAGCCTAGGTGGGCAAAGGGGCCCACATTCCAAAGAGCACCTTTCGGATTTCACTGGCCATTTTTTACAGATTTTGATTTCAAACTACTTACCACACATTTGGGCCCCTAGAATGCCAGGGCAGTATAACTACCCCACAAGTGACCCCATTTTAAATAGAAGACACCCAAAGGTATTCGCTGATGGGCATAGTGAGTTCATAGAAGTTTTTATTTTTTGTCACAAGTTAGTGGAATATGAGACTTTGTAAGAAAAAAAAAACAAACAAAAAAAACCATCATTTTCCACTAACTTGTGACAAAAAATAAAAAATTCTAGGAACTCGCCATGCCCCTCACGGAATACCTTGGGGTGTCTTCTTTCCAAAATGGGGTCACTTGTGGGGTAGTTATACTGCCCTGGCATTCTAGGGGCCCAAATGTGTGGTAAGTAGTTTGAAATCAAAATCTGTAAAAAAATGGCCGGTGAAATCCGAAAGGTGCTCTTTGGAATGTGGCCCCCTTTGCCCACCTAGGCTGCAAAAAAGTGTCACACATGTGGTATCTCCGTAGTCAGGAGAAGTTGGGCAATGTGTTTTGGGGTGTCATTTTACATATACTCATGCTGGGTGAGAGAAATATCTTGGCAAAAGACAACTTTTTTCCATTTTTTTTATACAAAGTTGGCATTTGACCAAGATATTTATCTTACCCAGCATGGGTATATGTAAAATGACACCCCAAAACACATTCCCCAACTTCTCCTGAGTATGGAGATACCACATGTGTGACACTTTTTTGCAGCCTAGATGCGCAAAGGGGCCCAAATTCCTTTTAGGAGGGCATTTTTAGACATTTGGATACCAGACTTCTTCTCACGCTTTAGGGCCCCTAAAAAGCCAGGGCAGTATAAATACCCCACATGTGACCCCATTTTGGAAAGAAGACACCCCAAGTTATTTAATGAGGGGCATGGCGAGTTCATAGAAAAAAAAAATTTGGCACAAGTTAGCGGAAATTGATTTTTTGGGTTTTTTTCTCACAAAGTCTCCCTTTCCGCTAACTTGAGACAAAAATTTAAATCTTTCATGGACTCAATATGCCCCTCAGCGAATACCTTGGGGTGTCTTCTTTCCAAAATGGTGTTATTTGTGGGGTGTTTGTACTGCCCTGGCATTGGAGGGTCTCCGCAATCATTACATGTATGGCCAGCATTAGGAGTTTCTGCTATTCTCCTTATATTGAGCATACGGGTAATGAGATATTTTTTTTCCGTTCAGCCTCGGGGCTGAAAGAAAAAAATGAACAGCACAGATTTCTTCATTCGCATCGATCAATGTGGATGAAAAAATCTCTGCCAAAAGAAAAAAAAAGGAGGGGAAAGGCGTCTGCCAGGACATAGGAGCTCCGCCCAACATCCATACCCACTTAGCTCGTATGCCCTGGCAAACCAGATTTATCCATTCACATCAATCGATGTGGATAAATAAATCATTGCCGGGATTTTTTTTTTTTTTATATATACAAAGTGTTTGCCAAAGCATATGAACACCGCCACCTCCTCAGCTCATATGCCTCGGCAAACGTATCTTTTTCTGCAGAGGAGAAATCTCGTCTTGCAGCGCCGCATACACCGACTTGTGTGTAATCTGACAGCAGCGCAATGCTTCTGTCAGAATGCACATTAGTGCTGCAGCTAGTCGATCGGTTGGTCCACCTGGAAGGTAAAAAAAAGAAAAAAAAAAGAAAAAACCAGGCCGCAATGCAATAAATTTTATTAACTTTATAATAACTTTTGAACAGAACATATAAACTTTTTTTTAACTTTTTGAACTGAAGTTAACTTTTTTGTTTACATTTTTATTTTATTTTTTACCTTTTATAGGACAAACCTCTCCTTCCCCATGGGACAATGTGCAAAGCGCAAATCGCCCAAAGATGTGGCGAAGTACATTATGCACTTTATCCCAGGTGAAAGGAGAGATTTGCCGCAGCTATGAGTAAAAGGGCCCTAATAGCCCTGTGTACCTGTCCTGTGAGATGCAATCCCTATGCTAAGTGTACCTGTGTGTGGTACTTCCGGAAACACTCTCCAAAGCATAGGGCAGGGTGGTCAGGGCAGTCAGGACAGAAATAGCGGGTGTCACGCCTTATTCCACTCCTGCTACAGACACGACATCTTTTTCGGGGTGACGGTTGGGTTGAGGTACCAGGAACGACACTGGGGAAATGTCGCTCGTGTAGACAGATAACTACACTGGTGGATGGGGCCACGGAACCTTCTGGATACAGGAGGTTCTCGATGATCTCTTCCTGAAATTTGAGGAAGGATCGTGTTCTCCCAGCCTTACTGTAGAGAACAAAACTATTGTACAGAGCCAATTGAATCAAATATACAGACACCTTCTTATACCAGCGTCTGGTGCGTCGGGAAACTAAATACGGAGACAACATCTGGTCATTGAAGTCCACCCCTCCCATGAGCAAATTATAGTCGTGGACACAGAGGGGCTTTTCAATGACACGGGTTGCTCGCTCAATTTGGATTGTCGTGTCTGCGTGAATGGAGGAGAGCATGTAAACGTCACGCTTGTCTCTCCATTTCACCACGAGCAGTTCTTCGTTACACAAGGCAGCCCTCTCCCCCCTTGCAAGACGGGTGGTAACGAGCCGTTGGGGGAAACCCACGCGTCTAGTTCGCGCGGTGCCACAGCAGCCAATCTGTTCTAGGAACAAATGCCTGAAGAGGGCCACACTTGTGTAGAAATTGTCCACATAAAGATGGTACCCCTTGCCAAATAAGGGTGACACCAAGTCCCAGACTGTCTTTCCACTGCTCCCCAGGTAGTCAGGGCAACCGAGCGGCTCCAGGGTCTGATCTTTTCCCTCATAGATCCGAAATTTGTGGGTATAGCCTGTGGCCCTTTCACAGAGCTTATACAATTTGACCCCATACCGGGCGCGCTTGCTTGGGATGTATTGTTTGAAGCCAAGGCGCCCGGTAAAATGTATTAGGGACTCGTCTACGCAGATGTTTTGCTCTGGGGTATACAAATCTGCAAATTTCTGGTTGGTGGTCTATGAGGGGCCGAATTTTGTGGAGCCGGTCAAAAGCTGGGTGGCCTCTGGGACGGGAGGTGGTGTTGTCGCTAAAGTGCAGGAAACGCAGGATGGCCTCAAATCGTGCCCTGGACATAGCAGCAGAGAACATGGGCATGTGATGAATCGGGTTCGTGGACCAATATGACCGCAATTCATGCTTTTTGGTTAGACCCATGTTGAGGAGAAGGCCCAGAAAAATGTTAATTTCGGAAACTTGGACTGGTTTCCACCGGAAAGGCTGGGCATAAAAGCTTCCCGGGTTGGCGGATATAAATTGTATGGCATACCGGTTTGTCTCTGCCACGACTAAGTCCAACAGCTCCGCAGTCAAGAACAGCTCAAAAAATCCCAGGGCCGAACCGATCTGAGCTGTCTCAACCCGAACTCCAGACTGGGCGGTGAAAGGGGGAACTAATGGTGCGGCTGAAGTTGGTGACTGCCAATCAGGATTTGCCAGCACCTCAGGGACTCTAGGGGCTCTACGGGCCTGTCTGTGCGGTGGCTGCGACGGGGTAACTACTGCACGTGCCACCGTACCAGCTTCAACTGCCCTTCTGGTGCTCGCCACTTTACCATGTTGTACGGCAGTGCTGGTACTAGGTCCAGGGAGGGCTGCGCTGCTGGTGTATGCCTCACCACGTGATCCGACAGCGCCAGCCCCACTCTGCTGCTCTTGAAGCGGATCCTGCGCAACCTGTGGTCCAACGACACGGGGCCGGGTACGCCTGGTTCTATCAGGGACCTCCACCTCCTCGTCCGAACTTTGGGTCAGACTGCCACTGCTTTCTACAGGTTCATATTCTGACCCGCTAGATTCGTCAGATGAGGGTTCCCATTCCTCATCCGACTGGGTCAGAATCCTGTAGGCCTCTTCAGAAGAATACCCCCTGTTTGACATTTGGACTACTAAATTTAGGGGTATTCCCTGAGACTACCCAAGAAAAAAAGCAAGCCTGTCTTACAAAGGGGAGGCTAGCGAAGTACCGGAGGCCGCTGCGGTTGATAAAAAATATCAAAACTGATTTTTTTATCGCCGCAGCGCTTGGAAAGTGATTGTGCAGTGATCAAAAAAATATATATTTTTTGTCACTGCAGCGGGGCGGGTGTGGGTGAACGCACGTGTGGGCGACCGATCAGGCCTGATCGGGCAAACACTGCGTTTTGGGTGGAGGGGGAGCTAACGTGACACTAATACAATTATAGATCTGACTGTGATCAGTTTTGATCACTTACAGATACTATAAATGTACAAATGCTGATTAGCGATACGCTAATCAGCGAATCAGTGACTGCGGTGCGGGGGGCTGGGCGCAAACCGATGCTAAACTACCTAACCAAGGGGCCTAAACTATCCTAAAACCTAACAGTCAATACCAGTGGAAAAAAAAAGTGACAGTTTACACTGATCACTTTTTTCTTTCACTAGGTGATTGACAGGGGCGATCAAGGGGTGATCAAGGGGTTAATTTGGGTGATGGGGGGTGATCTGGGGCTAAGTGTAGTGTTGGTGGGTACTCACAGTGATTTCTGCTCCTCTGCTGGAACCAACCGACGAAAAGGACCAGCAGAGGAGCAGACAAGCCATTTAACACATCATATTTACTAATATGATGTGTTATCTGGCTTTTCATTCGTTTTTTTGAAAATCGCCACGATCATTGGCTGGCAGGCTGATGACGAACTTGTCCTCTAACTTTTGCTGGCCCGCGATGCGCATGCGCGGGCCGGCTTTGAGCGAAATCTCGCGTCTCGCGAGATGACGCATATATGCGTGACTGTGCGCAGGGCTGCCGCCTCCGGAACGCGATCCTGCGTTAGGCGGTCCGGAGGCGGTTAAACCCAGAAAATCATTGCAGTCTTTCAAGCTTGTATTCAACAATGACAGATGCAGCAAACACCGCAAAATTAGGATTTTGACCAAAATGGGTGTTTTTTTAATAACAGAATATGACAGTAGTATCTAACGCTTGTATTTCACACTGACACATGCAGCAAGGGCTGTAAAATTTCGTATTTTGCCCAAAAAGTGTGTTTTTTAAAACCCAGAAAATTATTGCAGTATTTCAAGCTTAAATTTCACACTGACAAATGTTGCATAGGCCCCAGATGGAGGGTATTGACAAAATGGGTGCTTTTTTAAACCCAGAAAATGATTGCAGTATTTCAAGCTTCTATTTGACTGTCACAAATGCACATATGCTGTGCTGGTGCACTGAACTTGCATAAAATGGCCGCCGCCGCCCACCTAACTAACAGACGGATAATATTTTTCTGTGTCACTGGGGTCAGGGCAGGGTTAAAAGATTGTGCACTGAACCCACAAAACAAAATCTAGGTAGATCGCTGAGTTAACAAGCACTTCAGATTAAATATTCTTTCCTATTCTCTCCCTCCCAGCAGCAGCATCCTATCCCTACACTAATAAGAGCAGAGTGACGTGCAGCGCGACGTGACTCCAGCTTATATAGAGGCTGGGTCACATGCTGCACTGGCCAATCACAGCCATGCCATTAGTAGGCATGGCTGTGATGGCTTCTAAGGGCACACAAGTTAAACGCTTGTTGATTGGCTGCTCTGCAGCTTTTCAAAAAGCGCCATTTTACTGAAAAGTTCGGGTTCGGGGTCCAAAAATCCTAAAGTTCGGTACGAACCCGAACTTTACAGTTCGTGTTCGTTCAACCCTATCCGAAAACAATCCACATCCCCTGGATGAACTCAAGGAAAACATCACGAATACTATCCACAGCATCACTGCTAAAGAGCTGCAAGCAGTATAAGCCAGCATAATCCGATGTGCCCAAAGATGCATAGAGGTGAACGGGGACCAATTTTTTGCATCTTTTGTAACTTGTGTGTAATTTAAAACAAAACTATCCAATTGCTCGTTCATCTTTTCATATTATCACTGGAGGTGGGCTACAAGTAACTAGTGGACACAATTTATGTTCCTTTACCATGTCTGGTTTGTTTGTTTTTCTTTTCATTAAACAATAATGCATTCCTGTCTTTGCCAGAAACCAAATCCATGGAACAATTCAAAGTCCACTTTGAATATCCTCTGTTCTTTACCTTTAAAGCAGCTGTCCCACAAAAAATATTCTAAATTTTCCAAACTAGCACCTGGATCTGAATACTTTTGTAATTTCATGTAATTAATATTGTAGTGTAACCACTGATTTATTCACTGAAATATATCTGTACATTGTCACCAGCTGTTTGCCCTTTTTCTAAGTTATTTTTCCAGAACACTGAGGTTGACAAATATATTAAAGAAAATGCCCCTGAGAAAGTGCATGCTGCCTTAAAATAAATCTAGCAGAGCAATTGCAGCAATTACTGGGCAGATCTCTTGATCCATGTGAGGTGTAGGGCTGGTCCCAAATTTGTGCAGCTTAAGGGGGAATTTTACATGTATGTAAATGAATCAAATTGCTGTAAAAAATTATCATTAATGATTGTAAAAAAGTAATAAATAGTGTTGAGCGAACAGTTCGAGCATAGTTCGGGTCCGTACCGAATTTTGGGGTGTTCGTGACACGGACCCGAACCCGAACTTTTTCGTAAAAGTTCGGGTTCGTCGTTCGGCATGTATTTTGGCGCATTTTGAAAGGCTGCAAAGCAGCCAATTAACATGCATCATACAACTTGCCCTAAGATGCCATCGCAGCCATGCCTACTATTGGCAAGGCTGTGATTGGCCAAGTGCAGCATGTGACTCAGCCTCTTTATAAGCTTGTGCGCACGTCGGGACGTGCTCACTCCCGATGTGAATAGAACAGGGATAGACGCAGCTGATGCTAGGGCGAGAATAGGCAGGGATAATTGAATAACTGGAAGCAAATTTCTCTCCTCCACCTGTGATTCATCTAAACAACTGCAGCTGAGCTGCTTTTTTGATAGGGATTGGCTATTTTTAGAGTGGCCAGAGTGATTTTTCCATCCACATGTACCTGGGCTGACCGCCGGCCGCCATTTTGCGACTTGTAGTGCTGCAGCAGAAGCTGCCACAGTGTGCATTCCAAAGCTCCAAACAAGTCAGACATCTACACCTGGGATTCAGACCAATAGCGATTTAGCAACACAGTCCAAGGCTATTTTTTTTAAAGGTTGTGCAGACCATTTTGTGGCACATGTTACTGGGCTGATAGGCGGCGGCCATCTTGGGACTAGTGCTGCAGCACAATCTCTCCCAACGTCCATTAATCACTTGTAATAGTGGTCTGTGCCATAGAAATCCTACATCAGGGACTTGGGTGTGCTTGTGTCACCCCTACTAATACCAGTCCACCTGTAATCCATACAGTGAAAAGCCATAAAGTATTCCAGTGAGGGAATTTTTTTTTTATTTAAAAAAGGCCAAGTTAGTTTATCTGGCGTTCAATATACTAGATACAGTTAGGCCTGCGTTTCATACATCTGGAATTAGCAAACTAATGTGCTGGGGTTGGGAAAACATATATGTACCCATACTAGAATCTGTCAAAGAAAGCGGTACTCACATATAACAGTCATTCCATCTGTAATCCATACAGTCAAAAGACTGAAAGTATTCCAGTGAGGGAATTTTTTTTATTTAAAAAAGGCCAAGTTAGTTTATCTGGCGTTCAATATACTAGATACAGTTAGGCCTGCGTTTCATACATCTGGAATTAGCAAACTAATGTGCTGGGGTTGGGAAAACATATATGTACCCATATTAGAATCTGTCAAAGAAAGCGGTACTCACATATAACAGTCATTCCATCTGTAATCCATACAGTCAAAAGACTGAAAGTATTCCAGTGAGGGAATTTTTTTTTTATTTAAAAAAGGCCAAGTTAGTTTATCTGGCGTTCAATATACTAGATACAGTTAGGCCTGCGTTTCATACATCTGGAATTAGCAAACTAATGTGCTGGGGTTGGGAAAACATATATGTACCCATACTAGAATCTGTCAAAGAAAGCGGTACTCACATATAACAGTCATTCCATCTGTAATCCATACAGTCAAAAGACTGAAAGTATTCCAGTGAGGGAATTTTTTTTATTTAAAAAAGGCCAAGTTAGTTTATCTGGCGTTCAATATACTAGATACAGTTAGGCCTGCGTTTCATACATCTGGAATTAGCAAACTAATGTGCTGGGGTTGGGAAAACATATATGTACCCATACTAGAATCTGTCAAAGAAAGCGGTACTCACATATAACAGTCATTCCATCTGTAATCCATACAGTCAAAAGACTGAAAGTATTCCAGTGAGGGAATTTTTTTTTTATTTAAAAAAGGCCAAGTTAGTTTATCTGGCATTCAATATACTAGATACAGTTAGGCCTGCGTTTCATACATCTGGAATTAGCAAACTAATGTGCTGGGGTTGGGAAAACATATATGTACCCATACTAGAATCTGTCAAAGAAAGCGGTACTCACATATAACAGTCATTCCATCTGTAATCCATACAGTCAAAAGACTG
The DNA here is from genome assembly GCF_905171765.1 of Bufo bufo. Taxonomy (NCBI): domain Eukaryota; kingdom Metazoa; phylum Chordata; class Amphibia; order Anura; family Bufonidae; genus Bufo; species Bufo bufo. Next base: position 386,519,626 of record NC_053391.1, read on the forward strand.
AAAGTATTCCAGTGAGGGAATTTTTTTTATTTAAAAAAGGCCAAGTTAGTTTATCTGGCGTTCAATATACTAGATACAGTTAGGCCTGCGTTTCATACATCTGGAATTAGCAAACTAATGTGCTGGGGTTGGGAAAACATATATGTACCCATACTAGAATCTGTCAAAGAAAGCGGTACTCACATATAACAGTCATTCCATCTGTAATCCATACAGTCAAAAGACTGAAAGTATTCCAGTGAGGGGATTTTTTTTATTTAAAAAAGGCCAAGTTAGTTTATCTGGCGTTCAATATACTAGATACAGTTAGGCCTGCGTTTCATATATCTGGAATTAGCAAACTAATGTGCTGGGGTTGGGAAAACATATATGTACCCATACTAGAATCTGTCAAAGAAAGCGGTACTCACATATAACAGTCATTCCATCTGTAATCCATACAGTCAAAAGACTGAAAGTATTCCATTGAGGGAATTTTTTTTATTTAAAAAAGGCCAAGTTAGTTTATCTGGCGTTCAATATACTAGATACAGTTAGGCCTGCGTTTCATACATCTGGAATTAGCAAACTAATGTGCTGGGGTTGGGAAAACATATATGTACCCATACTAGAATCTGTCAAAGAAAGCGGTACTCACATATAACAGTCATTCCATCTGTAATCCATACAGTCAAAAGACTGAAAGTATTCCAGTGAGGGAATTTTTTTTATTTAAAAAAGGCCAAGTTAGTTTATCTGGCGTTCAATATACTAGATACAGTTAGGCCTGCGTTTCATACATCTGGAATTAGCAAACTAATGTGCTGGGGTTGGGAAAACATATATGTACCCATACTAGAATCTGTCAAAGAAAGCGGTACTCACATATAACAGTCATTTCATCTGTAATCCATACAGTCAAAAGACTGAAAGTATTCCAGTGAGGGAATTTTTTTTATTTAAAAAAGGCCAAGTTAGTTTATCTGGCGTTCAATATACTAGATACAGTTAGGCCTGCGTTTCATACATCTGGAATTAGCAAACTAATGTGCTGGGGTTAGGAAAACATATATGTACCCATACTAGAATCTGTCAAAGAAAGCGGTACTCACATATAACAGTCATTCCATCTGTAATCCATACAGTCAAAAGACTGAAAGTATTCCAGTGAGGGAATTTTTTTTATTTAAAAAAGGCCAAGTTAGTTTATCTGGCGTTCAATATACTAGATACAGTTAGGCCTGCGTTTCATACATCTGGAATTAGCAAACTAATGTGCTGGGGTTGGGAAAACATATATGTACCCATACTAGAATCTGTCAAAGAAAGCGGTACTCACATATAACAGTCATTCCATCTGTAATCCATACAGTCAAAAGACTGAAAGTATTCCAGTGAGGGAATTTTTTTTTTATTTAAAAAAGGCCAAGTTAGTTTATCTGGCGTTCAATATACTAGATACAGTTAGGCCTGCGTTTCATACATCTGGAATTAGCAAACTAATGTGCTGGGGTTGGGAAAACATATATGTACCCATACTAGAATCTGACAAAGAAAGCGGTACTCACATATAACAGTCATTCCATCTGTAATCCATACAGTCAAAAGACTGAAAGTATTCCAGTGAGGGGATTTTTTTTATTTAAAAAAGGCCAAGTTAGTTCATCTGGCGTTCAATATACTAGATACAGTTAGGCCTGCGTTTCATACATCTGGAATTAGCAAACTAATGTGCTGGGGTTGGGAAAACATATATGTACCCATACTAGAATCTGTCAAAGAAAGCGGTACTCACATATAACAGTCATTCCATCTGTAATCCATACAGTCAAAAGACTGAAAGTATTCCAGTGAGGGGATTTTTTTTATTTAAAAAAGGCCAAGTTAGTTTATCTGGCGTTCAATATACTAGATACAGTTAGGCCTGCGTTTCATACATCTGGAATTAGCAAACTAATGTGCTGGGGTTGGGAAAACATATATGTACCCATACTAGAATCTGTCAAAGAAAGCGGTACTCACATATAACAGTCATTCCATCTGTAATCCATACAGTCAAAAGACTGAAAGTATTCCAGTGAGGGGATTTTTTTTATTTAAAAAAGGCCAAGTTAGTTCATCTGGCGTTCAATATACTAGATACAGTTAGGCCTGCGTTTCATACATCTGGAATTAGCAAACTAATGTGCTGGGGTTGGGAAAACATATATGTACCCATACTAGAATCTGTCAAAGAAAGCGGTACTCACATATAACAGTCATTCCATCTGTAATCCATACAGTCAAAAGACTGAAAGTATTCCAGTGAGGGGATTTTTTTTATTTAAAAAAGGCCAAGTTAGTTTATCTGGCGTTCAATATACTAGATACAGTTAGGCCTGCGTTTCATACATCTGGAATTAGCAAACTAATGTGCTGGGGTTGGGAAAACATATATGTACCCATACTAGAATCTGTCAAAGAAAGCGGTACTCACATATAACAGTCATTCCATCTGTAATCCATACAGTCAAAAGACTGAAAGTATTCCAGTGAGGGAATTTTTTTTATTTAAAAAAGGCCAAGTTAGTTTATCTGGCGTTCAATATACTAGATACAGTTAGGCCTGCGTTTCATACATCTGGAATTAGCAAACTAATGTGCTGGGGTTGGGAAAACATATATGTACCCATACTAGAATCTGTCAAAGAAAGCGGTACTCACATATAACAGTCATTCCATCTGTAATCCATACAGTCAAAAGACTGAAAGTATTCCAGTGAGGGAATTTTTTTTATTTAAAAAAGGCCAAGTTAGTTTATCTGGCGTTCAATATACTAGATACAGTTAGGCCTGCGTTTCATACATCTGGAATTAGCAAACTAATGTGCTGGGGTTGGGAAAACATATATGTACCCATACTAGAATCTGTCAAAGAAAGCGTTACTCACATATAACAGTCATTCCATCTGTAATCCATACAGTCAAAAGACTGAAAGTATTCCAGTGAGGGAATTTTTTTTTTATTTAAAAAAGGCCAAGTTAGTTTATCTGGCGTTCAATATACTAGATACAGTTAGGCCTGCGTTTCATACATCTGGAATTAGCAAACTAATGTGCTGGGGTTGGGAAAACATATATGTACCCATACTAGAATCTGTCAAAGAAAGCGGTACTCACATATAACAGTCATTCCATCTGTAATCCATACAGTCAAAAGACTGAAAGTATTCCAGTGAGGGAATTTTTTTTATTTAAAAAAGGCCAAGTTAGTTTATCTGGCGTTCAATATACTAGATACAGTTAGGCCTGCGTTTCATACATCTGGAATTAGCAAACTAATGTGCTGGGGTTGGGAAAACATATATGTACCCATACTAGAATCTGTCAAAGAAAGCGGTACTCACATATAACAGTCATTCCATCTGTAATCCATACAGTCAAAAGACTGAAAGTATTCCAGTGAGGGAATTTTTTTTTAATTTAAAAAAGGCCAAGTTAGTTTATCTGGCGTTCAATATACTAGATACAGTTAGGCCTGCGTTTCATACATCTGGAATTAGCAAACTAATGTGCTGGGGTTGGGAAAACATATATGTACCCATACTAGAATCTGTCAAAGAAAGCGGTACTCACATATAACAGTCATTCCATCTGTAATCCATACAGTCAAAAGACTGAAAGTATTCCAGTGAGGGAATTTTTTTTATTTAAAAAAGGCCAAGTTAGTTTATCTGGCGTTCAATATACTAGATACAGTTAGGCCTGCGTTTCATACATCTGGAATTAGCAAACTAATGTGCTGGGGTTGGGAAAACATATATGTACCCATACTAGAATCTGTCAAAGAAAGCGGTACTCACATATAACAGTCATTCCATCTGTAATCCATACAGTCAAAAGACTGAAAGTATTCCAGTGAGGGAATTTTTTTTATTTAAAAAAGGCCAAGTTAGTTTATCTGGCGTTCAATATACTAGATACAGTTAGGCCTGCGTTTCATACATCTGGAATTAGCAAACTAATGTGCTGGGGTTGGGAAAACATATATGTACCCATACTAGAATCTGTCAAAGAAAGCGGTACTCACATATAACAGTCATTCCATCTGTAATCCATACAGTCAAAAGACTGAAAGTATTCCAGTGAGGGAATTTTTTTTTTATTTAAAAAAGGCCAAGTTAGTTTATCTGGCGTTCAATATACTAGATACAGTTAGGCCTGCGTTTCATACATCTGGAATTAGCAAACTAATGTGCTGGGGTTGGGAAAACATATATGTACCCATACTAGAATCTGTCAAAGAAAGCGGTACTCACATATAACAGTCATTCCATCTGTAATCCATACAGTCAAAAGACTGAAAGTATTCCAGTGAGGGAATTTTTTTTATTTAAAAAAGGCCAAGTTAGTTTATCTGGCGTTCAATATACTAGATACAGTTAGGCCTGCGTTTCATACATCTGGAATTAGCAAACTAATGTGCTGGGGTTGGGAAAACATATATGTACCCATACTAGAATCTGTCAAAGAAAGCGTTACTCACATATAACAGTCATTCCATCTGTAATCCATACAGTCAAAAGACTGAAAGTATTCCAGTGAGGGAATTTTTTTTTTATTTAAAAAAGGCCAAGTTAGTTTATCTGGCGTTCAATATACTAGATACAGTTAGGCCTGCGTTTCATACATCTGGAATTAGCAAACTAATGTGCTGGGGTTGGGAAAACATATATGTACCCATACTAGAATCTGTCAAAGAAAGCGGTACTCACATATAACAGTCATTCCATCTGTAATCCATACAGTCAAAAGACTGAAAGTATTCCAGTGAGGGAATTTTTTTTATTTAAAAAAGGCCAAGTTAGTTTATCTGGCGTTCAATATACTAGATACAGTTAGGCCTGCGTTTCATACATCTGGAATTAGCAAACTAATGTGCTGGGGTTGGGAAAACATATATGTACCCATACTAGAATCTGTCAAAGAAAGCGGTACTCACATATAACAGTCATTCCATCTGTAATCCATACAGTCAAAAGACTGAAAGTATTCCAGTGAGGGAATTTTTTATTTATTTAAAAAAGGCCAAGTTAGTTTATCTGGCGTTCAATATACTAGATACAGTTAGGCCTGCGTTTCATACATCTGGAATTAGCAAACTAATGTGCTGGGGTTGGGAAAACATATATGTACCCATACTAGAATCTGTCAAAGAAAGCGGTACTCACATATAACAGTCATTCCATCTGTAATCCATACAGTCAAAAGACTGAAAGTATTCCAGTGAGGGGATTTTGCTTATAAAAAATAATATATTTCATTGTGGTGCGAGTTGAATCGCAACAATGAAGAAAAATACTATTAAGGGACGAGGACGCGGTCGTGGTGGTGTCCGTGGAGCCTCTGTTGCTGGTAGAGGACGTGGCCGTTCGGCCCCAGGCGCACACAGTAGGAAACGAACTCCCTCAACTAGCCGGCAGAATGTACCGCAATATCTCGTGGGGCCCAATGCCGCTCTTAGGATGGTAAGGCCTGAGCAGGTACAGGCATTAATCGATTGGGTGGCCGACAGTGCTTCCAGCACGTTCACCACATGGTCTTCCACCCAGTCTTCTGCGGAAAGCGCACAGGTGGCACCTGAAAACCAAGCCCATCAGTCTGTCACATCACCCCCAAGCATATCAGGGAAACGGTCTGAGCCACAAGTTATGCAGCAGTCTCTTCTTCTGTTTGAAGACTCTGCTTCCAGGGTTTCCCAGGGGCGTCCACCTAGCCCTTCCCCAGTGGAGGAAGACATACCATGCACTGATGCACAACCACTTATGTCTCCAGATGAAGAGGACATGGGAATACCACCACAGCAGAGTCACCGACTCTCTGATGATGACGAAACACAGGTGCCCACTGCCGCGTCTTTTTGCAGTGTGCAGACTGAACAGGAGGAGGTCAGGGAGGGAGACTGGGTGGAAGACGATGCAGAGGACGATGAGGTCTTAGACCCCACATGGACTGAAGGTCGTGGCGATGACTTTCACAGTTCAGAGGAAGAGGTAGTGGTGAGACCGAGACAACAGCGAAGCCAAAGAGGGAGCAGGGGGCCAAAGCAGACGAGCCGCCGCCCCCAGAGTTCGCCTGCTACTGGACATCGCCAACAGGGACCCAGCCCCACAAAGGCAGCTTCAAAGAGTTCCCTGGCATGGCACTTCTTTAAACAATGTCCTACCGACAAGACCCGAGTGACTTGCACGCTCTGCCATCAGAGCCTGAGGCGAGGCATTAACGTTCTGAACCTCAGCACAACCTGCATGACCAGGCATCTACATGCAAAGCATGAACTGCAGTGGGGTACACACCTTAAAAACCAGGCACTCGCTGAGGCTCCCCCTGCTCCCTCTACCGCTGCTGCCTCGGCTTCCGCCTCGAGAGGAATGTTGCCACCTGCCGAGCAGCAAACAGAGGATGTGCCACCGACACCACCACCACCGCCACCGTCAACTAGCGTCTCCACTATATCACACAGCAGCGTTCAGCTCTCAATATCTCAAACCTTAGAGAGGAAGCGCAAATTCCCCCCGAGTCACCCTCGAGCCCTTGGCCTGAACGCCAGCATTTCTAAACTGCTGGCCTTTGAAATGCTGTCATTCCGGCTGGTGGGCACAGACAGCTTCAAACAGCTGATGGCCATGGCTGTCCCGCAGTATGTGGTTCCCAGCCGCCACTACTTCTCCAAGACAGCCGTGCCTTCCCTGCACATGCAAGTGTCCGATAAAATCAAGTGTGCACTGCGCAACGCCATTTGTGGCAAGGTCCACCTAACCACAGATACGTGGACCAGTAAGCACGGCCAGGGACGCTATATCTCACTAACTGCACACTGGATGAATGTAGTGGCGGCTGGGCCCCCGGCGGACAGTTCCTTGGCGCACGTCCTTCCGCCCCCTAGGATCGCAGGGCATCATTCTCTGCCTCCTGTAGCCTCCTCCTCCTACTCGGCTTCCTCCTCCACTGCTTCCACCAGCTCATCCGGTCAGCCACACACCTTCACCACCAACTTCAGCACAGCCCGGGGTAAACGTCAGCAGGCCATTCTGAAACTCATATGTTTGGGGGACAGGCCCCACAGCGCAAAGGAGTTGTGGCGGGGTATTGAACAACAGACCGACGAGTGGTTTCTGCCGGTGGGCCTCAAGCCAGGCCTAGTGGTATGCGATAATGGGCGAAATCTCGTGGCAGCTCTGGGACTAGCCGGTTTGACGCACATCCCTTGCCTGGCGCATGTGCTGAACTTGGTGGTGCAGAGGTTCATTCACCACTACCCCAACATGTCAGAGCTGCTGCATAAAGTGCGGGCCGTCTGTGCGCGCTTCCACCGTTCACATCCTGCCGCTGCTGCCTGTCTGCGCTACAGCGGAACTTCGGCCTTCCCGCTCACCGCCTCATATGCGACGTGCCCACCTGGTGGAACTCCACCTTGCACATGCTGGAGAGACTGTGCGAGCAGCAGCAGGCCATAGTGGAGTTTCAGCTGCAGCACGCTCGCGTCAGTCGTACTGCCGAACAGCACCACTTCACCACCAATGATTGGGCCTCCATGCGAGACCTGTGTGCCCTGCTGCGCTGTTTCGAGTACTCCACCAACATGGCCACAGAGGACAGCTTGTCCTTACCCATGGGTAGCCTGGCCCACATGAGCGAATATATGCTCCAATGCCTGCGCAACGACAGCAGAGTTGCCCACGTTTTAACGTGTGCAGACTACTGGGTGGCCACCCTGCTGGATCCCCGGTATAAAGACAATGTGCCCACTTTAATTCCTGAACTGGAGCGCGACCGTAAGATGCGCGAGTACAAGCGCACGCTGATAGAGGCGCTCTTGAGAGCATTCCCACATGTCACAGGGGAACAGGTGGAAGGTGAAGGCAGAGGAGTGGCAAGAGGTCGCCAACGCAGCTGTGTCACGGCCAGCTCATCTGAGGGCAGGGTTAGCATGGCAGAAATGTGGAAAAGTTTTGTCTCCACGCCACAGCTATCTGCACCGACACCTGATACGGAACGTGTTAGCAGGAGGCAGCATTTCACTAACATGGTTGAACAGTATGTCTGCACACCCCTCCACATCCTGACGGATGGTTCGGCCCCATTCAACTACTGGGTTTCGAAATTGTCCACGTGGCCAGAGTTAGCATGTTATGCCTTGGAGGTGCTTTCCTGCCCGGCGGCCAGCGTTTTATCTGAACGCGTATTCAGCACGGCAGGGGGCGTCATTACTGACAAGCGCAGCCGCCTGTCCACAGCCAACGTGGACAAGCTGACCTTCATAAAGATGAACCAGGCATGGATCCCACAGGACCTGTCCCTCCCTTGTGCAGAGTAGTCCTTATTAACTGCCTAAAACATGTCTTGTTGTGCTACGGGCCACTTCTTTATTTGATACAAATTTTATGAAACCCACAGTTGAATGAAACTCTTCTCTGTCTGGGCGCCGGGGCCTAACCAGATGAAAGTGGCCGGTTAAACTAACGGGTGACATGAAGCCATAACCTCTGCCATGCTACCTCTGTCTTCTGTCTGGGTGCTGAGGCCTAAGTCAAATAAAGCGGTCTTCTGCTGTGCTGGGGGATATGAAGCTAATCTCTGACCTCTCTCCTCTGTCTGGGTCCAAAGGCCTAAATCACTGAAAGAGGCCTTCTCCTGTGGTGTGTGATATGATGCCAGAATATGTGCTGTGGGGCCTCTCTCCTCTTCCTGGGTGCAGGGGTCAAATAAACTAAATTGTGGCCTACTCCTGTGGTGGTTGATATGATGCCTGATTCTCTGATGTGGAACCTCTCTCCTCTGTTTGGGTGAAGGGGTCAAAGTAACTAAATGGTGGCTTCTCCTGTGGTGGCTGATATGATGCCAGGATATGTGCTGTGGTGCCTCTCTCCTCTTCCTGGGTGCAGGGGTCAAAGTAACTAAATGGTGGCTTCTCCTGTGGTGGCTGATATGATGCCAGAATATGTGCTGTGGGGCCTCTCTCCTCTTCCTGGGTGCAGGGGTCAAAGTAACTCAATGGTGGCTTCTCCTGTGGTGGCTGATATGATGCCAGAATATGTGCTGTGGTGCCTCTCTCCTCTGTCTGGGTCCAAAGGCCTAAATCACTGAAAGAGGCCTTCTCCTGTGGTGTGTGATATGATGCCTGAATATGTGCTGTGGTGCCTCTCTCCTCTTCCTGGGTGCGGGGGTCAAAGTAACTCAATGGTGGCTTCTCCTGTGGTGGCTGATATGATGCCAGAATATGTGCTGTGGTGCCTCTCTCCTCTTCCTGGGTGCGGGGGTCAAAGTAACTCAATGGTGGCTTCTCCTGTGGTGGCTGATATGATGCCAGAATATGTGCTGTGGGGCCTCTTTCCTCTTCCTGGGTGCAGGGGTCAAAGTAACTCAATGGTGGCTTCTCCTGTGGTGGTTAGTATGATGCCAGAATATGTGCTGTGGGGCCTCTCTCCTCTTCCTGGGTGCAGGGGTCAAAGTAACTCAATGGTGGCTTCTCCTGTGGTGGCTGATATGATGCCAGAATATGTGCTGTGGTGCCTCTCTCCTCTTCCTGGGTGCGGGGGTCAAAGTAACTCAATGGTGGCTTCTCCTGTGGTGGCTGATATGATGCCAGAATATGTGCTGTGGGGCCTCTCTCCTCTTCCTGGGTGCAGGGGTCAAAGTAACTCAATGGTGGCTTCTCCTGTGCTGATTGATATAAAGCTGATGGTTGTGCCATCTGACATGGTTGCCAGGGTCTGATTCAATGGGGGCCTACTCCTGTGGTGGGTGATCTAAATGCCTGATTCTCTGCTGTGAAACCTCTCTCCTCCGTCTGGGTGTAGGGGTCAAAGTCTTTCAAAGTCGCCTTCTCCTGTGCTGATTGATATGAAGCTGATGGTTGTGCCATCTGACATGGTTGCCAGGGTCCCATTAAATTGTGGCCTACTCCTGTGGTGGTTGATATGATGCCTGATTCTCTGATGTGGAACCTCTCTCCTCTGTTTGGGTGAAGGGGTCAAAGTAACTAAATGGTGGCTTCTCCTGTGGTGGCTGATATGATGCCAGAATATGTGCTGTGGGGCCTCTCTCCTCTTCCTGGGTGCAGGGGTCAAAGTAACTCAATGGTGGCTTCTCCTGTGGTTGCTGATATGATGCCAGAATATGTGCTGTGGTGCCTCTCTCCTCTTCCTGGGTGCGGGGGTCAAAGTAACTCAATGGTGGCTTCTCCTGTGGTGGCTGATATGATGCCAGAATATGTGCTGTGGTGCCTCTCTCCTCTTCCTGGGTGCGGGGGTCAAAGTAACTCAATGGTGGCTTCTCCTGTGGTGGCTGATATGATGCCAGAATATGTGCTGTGGTGCCTCTCTCCTCTTCCTGGGTGCAGGGGTCAAAGTAACTAAATGGTGGCTTCTCCTGTGGTGGTTGATATGATGCCTGATTCTCTGCTGTGAAACCTCTCTCCTCCATCTGGGTGTAGGGGTCAAAGTCTTTCAAAGTCGCCTTCTCCTGTGCTGATTGATATAAAGCTGATGGTTGTGCCATCTGACATGGTTGCCAGGGTCTGATTCAATGGGGGCCTACTCCTGTGGTGGGTGATCTAAATGCCTGATTCTCTGCTGTGAAACCTCTCTCCTCCGTCTGGGTGTAGGGGTCAAAGTCTTTCAAAGTCGCCTTCTCCTGTGCTGATTGATATGAAGCTGATGGTTGTGCCATTTGACATGGTTGCCGGGGTCCCATTAAATTGGGGCCTACTCCTGTGGTGGGTGATCTAAATGCCTGATTCTCTGCTTTGAAACCTCTCTCCTCTGTCCGGGTGTAGGGGTCAAAGTCTGTCAAAGTCGCCTTCTCCTGTGCTGATTGATATAAAGCTTATGCTTGTGCCATCTGACATGGTTGCCGGGGTCTGATTCAATGGTGGCCTACTCCTGTGGTGGGTGATCTAAATGCCTGATTCTCTGCTGTGTAACCTCTCTCCTCCGTCTGGGTGTAGGGGTCAAAGTAACTAAATGGTGGCCTACTCCTGTGGTGGGTGATATGATGCCTGGTTCTCTGCTGTGGGACCTCTCTCCTTTGTCTGGGTGTAGGGGTCAAAGTAACTAAATGGTGGCCTACTCCTGTGGTGGGTGATATGATGCCTGGTTCTCTGCTGTGGGACCTCTCTCCTTTGTCTGGGTGCTGTAGTCAAAATAATAGTAAGTGACCTTCTCCATTGGTGGGTGACTTGAAGCCTGATTCTGTGCTATGGGACCTCACTCCAATTAATATTGTTTAATTTTTATTTATTTTATGTTAACTCATCATTTCCCTATCTACATTTGTTTGCAGGGGATTTAACTACATTTTGCTGCCTTTTGCAGCCCTCTAGCCCTTTCCGGGTGTGTTTTACAGCCTTTTTAGTGCCCAAAAGTTCGGGTCCCCATTGACTTCTATGGGGTTCGGGTTCGTGATGAAGTTCGGGTCGAGTTCGGATCCCGAACCCGAACATTTTTCGAAAGTTCGGCCGAACTCGTCGAACCCGAACATCCAGGTGTTCGCTCAACTCTAGTAATAAAGATATAAAAATAAAAAAAAACTGTAGATGGCGTAAATTTATGCTACTTTCATACAGCGTTTTTGCTGTATCCATCATGGTTTAGCAAAAATGCTTCCGTTACTAATAATGAAACCAACTGCATCCATTATGAACGGATCCGGTTGTATTATCTTTAACATAGCCAAGACGAATTTGTCATGAACTTGAAAGTCAATGGGGGACGGATCCATTTTCTATTGTGTCAGAGAAAATGGATCCATCCCCATTGATTTGCATTGTGGGTCATGATGGCTCCATCTTGCTCCACATCCCATGACGAAAAGCAAACTGCAGCATACTAAGGTTTGCTCTCCGGTATGGGAACGCAACCAAACGGAACGGAATGTATTTTGGAGCATTCCGTTCTGTTCAGTTATGTTTTGTCCCCATTGACAATGAATAGAGACAAAACGGAAGCATTTTTTCCGGTATTGAGACCCTATGACGGATCTCAATACTAGAAAATATTAACGTTATTGTGAAAGTAGCCTTAGGCTGTGTTCACACGAGCGGATGCCGTGCGTGGCATCCGCTCCGTGAAAGAGTGCCAAGACCCGATGCAGACTGCAGAGGCACGGAGCATTATCAGTCATGTTAATGCTCCGTGCCTCTGCAGTCTGCATCGGGTCTTGGCACTCTTTCACGGAGCGGATGCCACGCACGGCATCCGCTCGTGTGAACTCAGCCTTAGACAGGCTGTCTAGATCTATACCACATTTAGCATGGTGCCTCGCGCTGGATTATAAATGTGGTGCATGGATAAACACTTTTATTTAACTCTATACCAACTATTAGTTGGTTTACTTTGAGACATAATTTTAATCTAGAAATGTGGTGCAATTTGGTGCAAAACAATGCATTTTAGAACATGCCCCCTTTCCTGTGAAGCCACTCCTATTACAAATGCAGAATTAGGATATAGAAAATTGTCTTTTGCTATTTGTATGGATAAAAAATGAAAGCATTTTTTCTCTGTGGAGATTTATTTTTTATTTTCTTTGAACTTAATTTCATTTTTGGCCAAATTGGGGCTTAGAAGATGCAATTTTTTCACTGCTTGCTGTAGGGATCTGTACTCGCAGTAGGGTTGGCAATGACAGATTTTCACGGAAACAGCGGGTTTCAAAGACCAAATCTCGCTTTATTTGGTCACTGCAGCTTAACAGATTATCACTTGGTGAGGTGAAGTTATAGCACCATCATAACATAACATAAAACAAAATAAATACCTGCCCGTCTGGGCTGTACCTAATACCTGTCTCACCTATAGAGTCCGGTTCACATCGGGAAAGATCAGGCTTCACTCAGCTTTATGGTCAGCCAGTCACCAAGCTCTAACCACACAGGTCAGCTCTCCAGACTTCATTCTCTCAGTGATTATCCCTGCAGGCCTCACCTGGGATAACCCTGGGCTAGGGAAAAAACCTGTAATGGAGGGGTGTGGACTCGGAAATCCCTTTACCAAACCAATGTCCCAGTCCAAAGAAATCCAACCCTTATAAACTTAAACAAACAGCTCCAGCAGACTATGCTCTGCAGAAGCAAATGTATCTTCTGGATTTCAACTACCTCACCCAGCTAAGGGAACCTGGGTGAGATATACACTCCCTCCCCTACTTTACCATACACTTTGCCACATTACATAATGCTTTCCAAAACATTATTGCCTGTCAGTGTCACACTGTAACAAAGCAAGAGTAAAGTCCTGGCCTTCTGCTTGAATTATTGTATTGCATGAACTATGCCAGCCTTAACATTTTGCTTACCAAAAATTCCATCTCTTGATTTTGCTACTACTCATGTGAGGCATGGACCACAGATTCCACACTAGAGGTGGTGACCTCCATCCATGGCAACCTAGAGCTCACATCACAATAGATTGAAGAGTGTAGTTTGTTAAATAATTCACACCTCTTACACCTTTTTTAACTATTCATTTCATTAAAAAAGGCTAAAACTATGTTTACAGTTTGGCCATGCCCATTTTCCTTGGGGGTTTTTTTGGACTGAAAAGTCAAATTTTGTATTCAGGGCTATTAACTTGCATTAAGTTATAATGGCACAAATATAGCCAAAAATGAAAAAATAAATTGAAGATGACCTATCACTTTTAGAGAAATAAAAGAAACACTGGGCTCCTAGTGTAATATGTTTCAGTGTAGGACAATGTGAGAGATAACGGGCTGCTCACCTTCGATGGTTGTGCAATAGGGCACAACACCATGTACAGCAGGTGATCAGTATATGGCTGCCGACTGTCCCTGGTTCCATATGCCAAGAACAGGGGTGGGTGAAATTGGTACAGCAACAGGATGATCTCGTGTCATGACTGCACTGCCAGGAAATATTCATCAGCAGGAAGTAGGCTTCAAACATTGTCTTTATTCGGACTGTACATTCTGGGTGCAGAATTATTCCTTCATCAGATCAATTCATATGACTGGACCTGATGAAGGGAGCAGTCCGTCCTTGTAACGCATATTCTGAATAAAGACAATCTTTGAAGCCGATTCTCTGCTGATGAGTATTTCCTGGCAGCGCAGTCACGACACCAGATCATCCTATTTCTCTACAAATTTCACCCACGCCTGTGCTTAGCGTGTGGATCCAGGGACACTCAGCAGCCGTATACTGATCCTCTATCACTTTTAGGATAGATTCAGCAAGTGATAGCATATTAATGCTTAAAACTGCAGTGCCACAGAAGGGTTATTGCAAAGGCTTAGTTGCTGTAATGCCATATTATTGCATTAAATGTTGTGATTTGTTGCTTTTGTGTACCTAATAGCATTGTATAAACAATCAATGGCTAATACTTTGTTGTCCTGTTAGGTTGCCAGGAGTTGGATCTGGGCACACCCCCTGAGTCAGTGTTGTTGAATTCTACAAGACCTGCATGTGCAAGCTCCTCAGAGCTGGGCCCAAGTTCAGAGAATCCATCTTTGAGACATCTACAGCCAAGGAATCAACTTTACCACCAATGTACTCCAGAGAGAAGGAATTTAGAAGGACTAGGAGCATCAAGGCCATGTACTAGGCTAGGTTCACACCTGAGCGTTTTAAAGCGCGTTCCTACGCGCTGTAAAACGCTCAACAGGCAAAAACCAATGTTTCCCTATGGGCATGGTTCTCACCTGAGCGTTTTACAGCGCGTACAAACAAGCTGTAAAACGCCCTACGCCCCAAGAAGTACAGGAGCTTCTTTGGGGTGTATTGTCGTGCGTATTGTGGCAGTTTTTCATTGGATGCCTCTGTGGTTAATCACACAAACGCGAGCTACGCGCTTTTCCAAAATACAAAAATGCCCCAAAATACGCCTCAAAAACGCCCGATAAAAACGCCTGTAAAAAGCGCTTATCGAATACGCTCAGGTGTGAACCCAGCCTTAGATTCAGACAGCAAGGTGTTTTGTATGTTTATGGCCAAGATACTTTGCTGATGTGAGGGAACATTGGTAGTGCACCTTTCCACACTTTAAGATGGTTTAGAAGCCTACTAGGAACCTCATTTCAAGACCAAAGTTTTGTAGAGAGACTTTAGAGAGAGACAGAGAGAAGGAGTACCAAAATCTCCATTATTGTCGCTTTCAATACGCTGCTATTAGGGAAGGAATGCACTGTGTTACATGATTTAGAACTGTGACTTGTTACTGAGAAAAACAAAAAAGAGAGACCCCGGGTGACCCAAAGTGAAGGAGGACAATGCCTACCCAATATAACCACAAAGGGCACCCGTGAGAAGTAACTCTGTACAAGCTCCGAGTACAATAGCGAAAAAAGAGAAATGGAGCTCAAAGTACCAAAAAATTTATATTTTATTGAGTTATATCAAAACATGATTAAAAATACATGCAGATAATGCCATGGACAAGGTGGATGGGAGCAGGGAGAGGGAGAGAAAAGGCGCCACCCTGGGAAAACACACAGGTCACAAAATCAGTAGTACATATTACACTGCGTGCAGAATTATTAGGCAAATGAGTATTTTGACCACATCATCCTCTTTATGCATGTTGTCTTACTCCAAGCTGTATAGGCTCGAAAGCCTACTAGCAATTAAGCATATTAGGTGATGTGCATCTCTGTAATGAGAAGGGGTGTGGTCTAATGACATCAACACCCTATATTAGGTGTGCATAATTATTAGGCAACTTCCTTTCCTTTGGCAAAATGGGTCAAAAGAAGGACTTGACAGGCTCAGAAAAGTCAAAAATAGTGAGATATCTTGCAGAGGGATGCAGCACTCTTAAAATTGCAAAGCTTCTGAAGCGTGATCATCGAACAATCAAGCGTTTCATTCAAAATAGTCAACAGGGTCGCAAGAAGCGTGTGGAAAAACCAAGGCGCAAAATAACTGCCCATGAACTGAGAAAAGTCAAGCGTGCAGCTGGCAAGATGCCACTTGCCACCAGTTTGGCCATATTTCAGAGCTGCAACATCACTGCAGTGCCCAAAAGCACAAGGTGTGCAATACTCAGAGACATGGCCAAGGTAAGAAAGGCTGAAAGACGACCACCACTGAACAAGACACACAAGCTGAAACGTCAAGACTGGGCCAAGAAATATCTCAAGGCTGATTTTTCTAAGGTTTTATGGACTGATGAAATGAGAGTGAGTCTTGATGGGCCAGATGAATGGGCCCGTGGCTGGATTGGTAAAGGGCAGGGAGCTCCAGTCCGACTCAGACGCCAGCAAGGTGGAGGTGGAGTACTGGTTTAGGCTGGTATCATCAAAGATGAGCTTGTGGGGCCTTTTCGGGTTGAGGATGGAGTCAAGCTCAACTCCCAGTCCTACTGCCAGTTTTTGGAAGACACCTTCTTCAAGCAGTGGTACAGGAAGAAGTCTGCATCCTTCAAGAAAAACATGATTTTCATGCAGGACAATGCTCCATCACACGCGTCCAAGTACTCCACAGCGTGGCTGGCAAGAAAGGGTATAAAAGAAGAAAATCTAATGACATGGCCTCCTTGTTCACCTGATCTGAACCCCATTGAGAACCTGTGGTCCATCATCAAATGTGAGATTTACAAGGAGGGAAAACAGTACACCTCTCTGAACAGTGTCTGGGAGGCTGTGGTTGCTGCTGCACGCAATGTTGATGGTGAACAGATCAAAACACTGACAGAATCCATGGATGGCAGGCTTTTGAGTGTCCTTGCAAAGAAAGGTGGCTATATTGGTCACAGATTTTTTATTTTTTTTGTTTTTGAATGTCAGAAATGTATATTTG
The DNA here is from genome assembly GCF_905171765.1 of Bufo bufo. NCBI lineage: Eukaryota > Metazoa > Chordata > Amphibia > Anura > Bufonidae > Bufo > Bufo bufo. The sequence goes on from NC_053391.1 coordinate 386,536,403, forward strand.
TGAATGTTGAGATGTTATATTGGTTTCACTGGTAAAAATAAATAATTGAAATGGGTATATATTTGTTTTTTGTTAAGTTGCCTAATAATTATGCACAGTAATAGTCACCTGCACACACAGATATCCCCCTAAAATAGCTAAAACTAAAAACAAACTAAAAACTACTTCCAAAAATATTCAGCTTTGATATTAATGAGTTTTTTGGGTTCATTGAGAACATGGTTGTTGTTCAATAATAAAATTAATCCTCAAAAATACAACTTGCCTAATAATTCTGCACTCCCTGTATATGCAGGTCATAGGAAAGTACTTGGTACAATAACCAGCCCATAAACCAAATATATCCAAAGAATGTGAGATGAGAAAAAGGTCAGCTGCGGACCAACCACGGCAATAATACATAGTATGCTGAAGCAGGAAGCTGTAGAGTAAAGAATGGTGGATAAACAACAACTAGAATAAAAGACCATGTGTGGAGTTCCAACACTGACGTCAAAAAGCCGTGGAGGTAAATGCTGCGACCTAAGCTCACCTGAAATGGACCGTGTGTGGAAGACAACCCAGGATGGCGCTACCCCAACGTGCGTTTCGGCGTGCCTTCGTCAGGGGCACGCCTAAAGGCACGCGGAAACGCGCGTTGGGGTAGCGACATCCTGGGTTGTCTTCCACACACGGTCCATTTCAGGTGAGCTTAGGTAGCAGCATTTACCTCCACGGCTTTTTGACGTCAGTGTTGGAACTCCACACCTGGTCTTTTATTCTAGTTGTTGCTTATCCACCATTCTTTACTCTACAGCTTCCTGCTTCAGCATACTATGTATTATTGCCGTGGTTGGTCCGCAGCTGACTTTTTTCTCATCTCACATTCTTTGGATATATTTGGTTTATGGGCTGGTCATTGTACCAAGTACTTTCCGATGACCTGCATATAATATGTATTACTGATTTTGTGACCTGTGTGTTTTCCCAGGGTGGCGCCTTTTCTCTCCCTCTCCCTGCTCCCATCCACCTTGTCTATGGCATTATCTGCATGTATTTTTAATCATGTTTTGATATAACTCAATAAAATATTTATTTTTTGGTACTTTGAGCTCCATTTCTCTTTTTTCGCTATGTGACTTGTTACTGTTGGATGTACATCTACTCCCATTCTGCATTTTAGTAAACATAGACTTGTTTATTGATACCAAATGACATGGTTACTGAGTCCACCAACCGACGACCATTACATTTACTTTCCTGCCCTACACCCAGACAAATACCTAACATCATGGGCACTACAACTACCACCAAGCAGGCTGGAACCCCAATACCAGGTAGTGCCATCAGGGAAGAAAGGGTGTGTCCTTTATTCACTGCATTGCCCCAGGGAGTACCAAAGGGTGGACTGCCACTGTGAATACTGCTACCCATCTCAGGGCCATTACCACCACTCTCATCCTCCACTCCCCTTCCTGGGCTCGCTGTACAATATTTTCCTAGTTCTAGCTAACAAACCAGCTAATTTACCTCTGTATAAGATAGGTATATGCTGCCCCCTGCTAACGTGAAAGTAAAACCATTTCTCAGCAGATTTTCTGGTCCTCTGGGCACTTGAACTGTGACAGCGGAGGCAGAGGAAATAGATAATACTTTACTTCATGTAAGTAGTATCATCTATCCCCATACATTTTACCGCATAGCTAGAGGAGTGAGAAACCTGCTTTTGAGGGGTTAACTAGCGGAGTCTCTCATATATACACACAGAGTGGGGACTAAGCAGACTTGCAAGCCTGTTACTGTCAGGGATTCTCCTCCTGCATGGAGGCTCTGTGTTTATCGGAAACTCAGGTACTCAGATTAACATTACTTGCTGCAAAATGAACTTTTATTTGCTATCCACATCACCACAGACCGGTCAAGCCATGACAGGGCTGCTCCCCCTCCCCAAGTCTGTGCTTCTCTTGTCAAATAGGAAATGTTTGCTTTTCAAAACTTCCCACTAGTGTCTCAATTCGTTTTTGCTATCATTTGAAAGCAAAGGCCCCTGAATTGCTATAAATAACCCAATATATTACAATTAAGATGCTTGTCCTTCACTGATAGTCAGGAAACATTTGACAGAATGCCCACAATTCCCCAGAGAATAAACCATACATTCCACTTAATTAGAAAAAGGTCAGTTCTGGTAATATTACATGTAGAGGTTGATAATACATTTAACTGGCGGGGTGCCGATTCATTTTTGAATACGTGGGAACAGCATTTTGTCACAAATTTAAGAGGAAAGGCTTAAAGATGTTATCCAAGAGTAATAAAGACCTCCCAGAGTGGCCGTCCTGTGGTGGAGATTTTACTTACCTGGTCCCCGCCCCTGTGTCTGTCCATCCCTCCCGCTGCAGCGCTGAAAAACATCTGTCAACAGGGAGATATGTGACCACTGCAGCCAATCACAGGCCAAAGGGGTGACCTGCTCCCCTTGCATCACATGACCAGTTGGCCAGTGATTGGCTGTAACGCTCCCCTGTCAATGGATTTCAGTACTGCAGGGAGTGGAAGACCGAACCCAGCAGCGATGACCAGGTAAGTATGATTACCATCGCAGGTCGGCCACTCTCGGAGGTCTGTATTAATCTTGGATACCCCTTAGAAAATAAACATTAAATACATCTCAGAGCATTTCAACAAATGTGAAAAGCAGATGTAAAAACAATTGGAAGAAAATAACATAAAAGACAGCCAATTATATAAAACAGCTGCTTTAGCTGAAAATACTTATATGGTGATAAAAACAAAATATAAACAGCAATTGAGAATGAAAGTAGCTTACAGCTGTACAGAAAGTAAATGAGGCATGAGAAGGTGAGAGAGTAAGACAGAAAATATTTTCTGCCTTGCACATTGGCTAAACCTACAATTAAACCTTGTCCCTGTCATTTGTTTACAGAGTGCATATTAAAAACGGTACTTGAGCAATCAGGAAAGTGATAGGGGTCACAGGAAATGAAGTCACATATGTAATGTTTTATGAATGCATATATGCAGATATTTGTAGTATTCTCAAAATTACATTTGCAAATTGAAAAAACACATACATGTTGATTATTATAGCAGATGATTTTATGTTCATAAAAACATAGGTGTCTGCTTATTATAATTATAGAGTAGTACTGTATATAACTGGCAAGACGGTGGCTCAGTGGTTAGCACTGGTGCATTGCTGCGCTGGGGCCCTAGGTTTGAATCCGACCAAGGATAACATCTGCATGGAGTTCGTACAGTACAGACCAAAAGTTTGGACACACCTTCTCATTCAAAGAGTTTTCTTTATTTTCATGACTATGAAAATTGTAGATTCACACTGAAGGCATCAAAACTATGAATTAACACATGTGGAATTATATACATAACAAACAAGTGTGAAACAACTGAAAATATGTCATATTCTAGGTTCTTCAAAGTAGCCACCTTTTGCTTTGATTACTGCTTTGCACACTCTTGGCATTCTCTTGATGAGCTTCAAGAGGTAGTCACCTGAAATGGTTTTCACTTCACAGATGTGCCCTGCCAGGTTTAATAAGTAGGATTTCTTGCCTTATAAATGGGGTTGGGACCATCAGTGGCGTTGAGGAGAAGTCAGGTGGATACACAGCTGATAGTCCTACTGAATAGACTGTTAGAATTTGTATTATGGCAAGAAAAAAGCAGCTAAGTAAAGAAAAACGAGTGGCCATCATTACTTTAAGAAATGAAGGTCAGTCAGTCAGCCGAAAAATTGGGAAAACTTTGAAAGTAAGGGCTATTTGACCATGAAGGAGAGTGATGGGGTGCTGCGCCAGATGACCTGGCCACCACAGTCACCGGACCTGAACCCAATCGAGATGGTTTGGGGTGAGCTGGACCGCAGAGTGAAGGCAAAAGGGCCAACAAGTGATAAGCATCTCTGGGAACTCCTTCAAGACTGTTGGAAGACCATTTCAGGGGACTACCTCTTGAAGCTCATCAAGAGAACGCCAACAGTGTGCAAAGCAGTAATCAAAGCAAAAGGTGGCTACTTTGAAGAACCTAGAATATGACATATTTTCAGTAGTTTCACACTTGTTTGTTATGTATATAATTCCACATGTGTTAATTCATAGTTTTGATGCCTTCATAGTCATGAAAATAAAGAAAACGCTTTGAATGAGAAGGTGTGTCCAAACTTTTGGTCTGTACTGTATGTTCTCCCCGTGTTTGTGTGGGTTTCCTCCAGGTACTCCTCCCCGGAGGAAACCCGGGTTTCCTCCCACACTCCAAAGACATACTGATAGGGACCTTAGATTGTGAGCCCCGTTGGGAACAGTTGGATGATAATGTCTGTAAAGCGCTGCGGAATATAGTAGCGCTATATAAGTGCATTAAATAAATAAATATATTGGAGGAGATGATGAAAAAGAGACCCAGAAATGTGGAGACTCATCAACTGACAGATTGTAAACAAAGGTATTTGCAGAGGATTTTACTTGACACAAAACAATGACTCTACTTTATAACAGAATTAGTCCTTCAACTTAGGTTGGGCAGAAATTGGGTCATGTAACAGGGCAGTAATTCCAGCAGGAAAACAACTTGTCATCTCAATGGCTAAAGAAAAAACACCTGCATATTTTGTCCTCCTTGATGCACTGACTCTACATTACCTCTGATGGTGTTCTTTGGTAACTGGCACCAAGATGTTAGCAGCAGATCCTTGAAGTTTTTAGTTGGGGCCTCCATTGATTTGCCATCCCAGCCCATCCCACAGGTCCTCAACTGAGATCTTTGGAAATGTTTGCAGTGTGACAGAGTACATTATCCTGCTAGCCACTTCCATTAGTGAATATCATTGCCATTAAAGGGGTGAACTTATTCTGCAACAGTGTTTAGGTAGGCGGAAAGCCTGACCTAAGGAATCAGGTTTTCTTTCACATCACGTATGCAGCAGACCGGACCGCAGGGGCAGTATGTGAGTGCACGGTGGGCTGATGGGGGTAGTAGTCATACTCATTATTTTGGTAGCTCCCTCGGTCAGCATGCAGTGATGAGGAAGACAGCACTAAATCCTCCAGGGCACTCTCTATTGCAGGGAACACCAGCCAGATGGAAGTTGCCTTTGATGGTAATGGGTATGCTTTGGGTGCTTTGGTGGCTGGGCCCCTGTGTTTTTCGTGACGCCAGTGCTGCAAGGTGAAATTAGAAGATAGAGTTAAATGATGAGAGAGGCAGTGGTTGAACCAAACAGGAACTTTACTTGTCTTGCAATAAGGATAGCAGCACTTTGTCATACGTGTGAATTCAGATGGTAAAGCTGTAAATCTCAATAACAGGCTCAGTGAGGTGGTGTATGTAGGTTCCAGCTGAACTGTATAGGAATGATGATCTTACTTGTACTTGGTTCCTGATCTTGCTCTGGTTAATAAGTCTTTCAATAATAGTTTTCTGTAAATTCTATTCTGCACTTAGCAATTTTAGCAATATTCAGTGCTTCAGTGATTCAGCAACCCAAGGGTGGTCTCCCTCATGGCAGGCAAACTGTCTGATCCATTCTTTGAAAAGGTTGCACAAGATACAGCAATTATTTTCTTAAACCCCAGAAGGGTCCCTAGAAGGAGTATTACAGTAAAGGATCAATAAGTCCTAGTCTTGGACTACAAAGGTTGAAGTAGCTTCACTCGCTGGGCTAGGCCCAGGCGGACAGAGACAAGTCTGTCTTCTCTCCTCTCTCCTCTCCTAACTCCTCACTCCTAATCTCCCTAACTTCCTGTGTGCTGACCTATATAAATGGTGTTACAGTGACACCTAGAGGTGGATATGTGTAGTGCATTGAACCAGCCTGAAATGGGAATTTAACAGCACTGACTGTCACGAGGGTATCAAGAGCCACGTCTGACTCCATTATACCCGGGGTCAGGAAGTCGCAGCGGGTGGCTGCGCGCTCTATATCTAAAGATCATGGTGTTTCTTAGTTATTGTTTTCTGTGTTTGCCTTGCTATCCTTTTTGTCTCTCTCAGGGATCCGTAGCTTCTCCTCCTCAGCTGTTTCTTGTCTGCCACTCCCTACCTCCTTATATTCTCCCCTCACACTTCTCTAGTTGCCAGTTATAGAGCTTCCTGCCTGGACATCTATACTGACCCACTGGAGTGGTTAATCCTGGTTGTTGTTCCTGTGTGCTACCCTCCAGATCCCTGTTTGGCTTATTGTTGTCTCCTGTTGTCGCCCACCTGGGAATATATGTTGAGTCTGTGTTGTCTGTCCTCCCCTTGGTGTTTTCCCTTAGAGCTAGTGGTGCAGACTAGTGTTCCCACCGCCCTGTTCACTACCTAGGGCTCAGCTCAGGGAAAGCCAGGGCTTTAGGCACGTGATCGGCGTACGGGTGAGGAACCCGTCTAGGGACGTCAGGGCAGCCAGGTGCCAGCCGCCAGGTGAGTCAGGGGTCACCATCTTCCCTCTCACTTGGGCAGGGCCTTCCTCGTTCCCTCCCTCTGTGTCACGTAAGTGATAGCCACGCCGACCGTGATATTATAACTGGCCCTTACTTTTTGAAAAAAAAATAATAATAATTTTTTAATTTTTTGTTTGTTGTTTTTTTTTCTCTCTCTACTTAGAATCCAATATGGATCCTATTGATGCCTTGGCAGAACAGCTTCAAAGCCTGTCTTTGGAGGTGGCAGGATTGAAGGCGTCTGTTCTCCAACAACAGCAGCAAATGCAGCAGATCGCACCCCCAGCGGTTGCTATGGGTAACCAGGTTGTCACTGAACCCAAGGTTGCTCTTCCCGACAGATTTTCTGGGGGAAGGGACAAATTTGCAACGTTCCGTGAGGCCTGCAAATTATATTTTAAGTTGCGCCCTTACTCCTCAGGTCATGAAGAACAGCGGGTAGGGATTGTCATTTCCCTGCTTCAGGGGGATCCACAATCCTGGGCGTTCTCGTTACCCCCTAGTTCTCAGGCTCTTCGGTCAGTGGAGGGATTTTTTGGGGCTTTGGGTCTCATATATGATGACCCTGACCGAGTCGCCCTGGCTGAGTCGAAGTTACGGAGACTCCTACAGGGAGATCGGTCAGCAGAGGAATATTGCTCAGAGTTCCGTAGGTGGGCTACGGATACTCTGTGGAACGACCCGGCTCTCAGGAGTCAGTTCTGCTCTGGGTTATCTGAAAGGGTTAAGGATGCACTGGCGCTGTATGAGACCCCCCTTTCCCTTGATGCTGTTATGTCCCTCTCTATCAGAATAGATAGACGTCTTAGGGAGAGATCGAAAATTCCGAAGCAATTGGTTACCTCTCCCAAGCAACAGTCAGCCTGTACTGACTTAGATGAGCCTATGCAGCTAGGCAGAACTTCTCGTCAGGTCCGTCCTCCCGAGATTCGCCGTAGGGGGGGGGGCTTGTTTTTTCTGTGGGGGGAGGGGTCATTTCATTAATGTCTGTCCCTCCTTTCTCAAAAACAAAAGACCGTCGGAAAACTACTAACCCCGGGCTGTTCGGAGGATGTCAGCCGGGGGGTATACGTTTCCTCCATACGAACATCTCAATTTGTGTTACCAGCGGTCATTGTTTTTGGTGTTAAGACGGAGTCTATTTCTGTTTTTCTAGACAGTGGAGCAGGGGTAAACTTGATTGATGCCCATTTTGCCCGCACTATGGGTTTGTCTCTCTGTACGCTGCAGAGACCTATTCCCGTATTCGCTATAGATTCTGCTCCTCTGTCTCAGAGAAACCTCAGCCACATTGTTCGTAATTTACACCTTCGGGTAGGGGGCCACCATAATGAGTGTCTTTCATGTTACGTTCTGGAGGGCCTTCCCTCTCCGGTGGTATTGGGTCTTCCCTGGTTGGTAGCGCACAATCCAGTGGTGGATTGGCAGGCCAGGGAGATATTGGAGTGGAGTGAGCATTGCAGAGAGAATTGCTTAAATAACAATTGCTTAATCGCCTCCATAGCTTCCCTACCTACATTTATTTCGGACTTTGAGGACGTTTTTTCTGAAAAGGGTTGTCAGAAACTACCACCTCATCGTCCTTATGATTGCCCGGTTAACCTGATTCCCGGGGCAAAATTACCCAAGTCCAGGTTGTATAATCTTTCGGGTCCCGAGAGACAAGCCATGAAAGATTATATCTCCGAGAGTCTGGCTAAGGGACACATCAGACCCTCTTCTTCACCCGTGGCTGCAGGGTTTTTCTTTGTTAAAAAGAAAGATGGGGGCCTGCGTCCTTGCTTAGATTTCCGTGAGTTAAACCAGATAACCATCCGTGACCCATACCCTCTTCCTCTCATTCCTGACCTTTTTAATCAGATTGCGGGTGCTAAGTGGTTCTCCAAACTTGATCTTAGAGGGGCCTACAATCTGATTCGTATCAGGGAAGGGGATGAGTGGAAGACAGCTTTTAACACCCCTGAGGGGCATTATGAAAATCTTGTTATGCCTTTCGGTCTGACCAATGCCCCTGCTGTCTTCCAACATTTCGTTAATGATATTTTTAGTCATCTCATCGGCAGGTTTGTAGTCATATACCTAGATGATATCTTAATTTATTCGGCTGATCTGAAAACACATGAGGTGCATGTCAGGCAAGTACTGCAGGTCCTACGGACGAATAAATTATATGCGAAAATTGAAAAATGTGTCTTCGCTGTTCAGGAATTACAGTTCCTGGGATATCTATTATCTGCTTCAGGTTTCCGCATGGATCCTGGGAAGGTCCAGGCAATTTTAGATTGGGATCTTCCTGAGAACCTTAAAGCCCTACAACGGTTTTTGGGTTTCGCTAATTTCTATAGAAAGTTCATTAAAAATTATTCAGTGATCGTTAAACCCCTTACCGACATGACTAGGAAGGGGACGGATTTTTCCAAATGGTCTGACGCCGCTAAAGATGCATTTTCCTCTCTAAAGGAGAGGTTTACCTCGGCACCTGTTCTAATTCAACCTGATGTCTCCCAGCCTTTTATTGTCGAGGTAGATGCGTCAGAGGTGGGAGTGGGAGCTGTATTGTCTCAGGGTCCGTCTCCTGGCAAATGGCGTCCTTGCGCTTTCTTTTCCAAAAAATTATCTTCTGCAGAGAAGAATTATGATATTGGAAATAGGGAACTGTTGGCGATTAAACTGGCGCTTGAAGAGTGGCGTCACTTCTTAGAGGGAGCAATCCACCCCGTCACGGTGATTACGGATCACAAGAACCTTCTGTACCTAGAATCGGCTAAACGTCTCACCCCTAGTAGACAAGCTAGGTGGTCGCTATTCTTTACCAGATTTAACTTTGTAATCACCTATCGTCCTGGGGCAAAAAATACCAAGGCAGACGCATTGTCTCGTAGTTTCCCTGGAGGGGGTAATGTTTGTGATCCGGTACCTATTTTACAAAGAGGAGTGGTTGTCTCTGCTGTACACTCTGTTCTAGAGGGAAAGGTGTTAGAGGCTCAGGGGGACGCCCCGGCCTCTTGCCCCTCAGAGAAATTGTTTGTACCGTTAAACCTGCGTCTTGAATTATTAAAAGAACATCATAATTCGGCACTTGCTGGACACCCGGGTAGTAAAGCAACCTTGGAGCTTTTATCTCGTCGTTTTTGGTGGCCAAGGTTGCGTCAGGATGTAATGGATTTCGTGTCTACTTGTTCTACTTGTGCACGCGCGAAAGTCTCTCATACACGTCCAGCAGGGTCTTTATTGCCACTTTTCATCCCCAATAGGCCATGGACACATCTGTCTATGGATTTCATCACTGACTTACCGTTGTCGGCGGGTAAAACAGTTATCTTGGTAGTAGTAGACAGGTTTAGCAAAATGGTACACTTTATTGCGCTACCCGCACTTCCTAATGCTAAAACTCTCGCTCAGGTGTTTATCAGTGAAATCGTGAAGCTTCACGGGGTCCCTTCCGATGTGGTTTCGGATCGGGGAACCCAGTTTATTTCTAAGTTTTGGAAAGCTTTTTGTTCCCGTTTGGGGGTTCACTTGTCCTTTTCCTCAGCTTTCCATCCTCAGTCGAATGGACAGACTGAGCGTACCAACCAAAACCTAGAAACATATTTAAGGTGTTTTGTGTCTGAAAACCAAGAGTTGTGGTCATCATACTTACCGTTAGCTGAGTTTGCCATAAATAATCATTATCAGGAGTCCACTGGCAAGTCACCATTCCTTGGTGCATACGGTTTTCATCCCCAATTTTGTACTTTCAAAGAGGGGGGGTCTTCTGGGGTTCCCGAAGAGGAAAGGTTTTCTTCATCTCTTTCATCGGTATGGCAGAAGGTGCAAGTTAACTTGAAAAAGATGAGTGGTAAATATAAATGCATGGCCGATAAGAAACGGTCGCCAGGTCCGGACCTAGGAGTGAATGACTATGTGTGGTTGTCTACTAGGAATATTAAGTTGAAGGTTCCTTCTTGGAAACTGGGTCCTAGGTTCATTGGTCCCTATAAAATAGTAGCCGTCATTAACCCTGTGGCTTTTCGCCTGGAGCTACCTCAGACTTTTAAGATCCATAACGTCTTCCATAAATCGTTACTCAAGAAGTATGTTCCACCTCTAGAACCATCGCCGCTGCCACCTCCTCCTGTTATTGTGGATGGTAATCTGGAGTTTCAAATAGCCAGAATTGTTGATTCTCGTCGGGTCCGCCGCTCTCTTCAGTATCTTGTGCATTGGAGGGGTTACGGTCCCGAGGAAAGAATGTGGGTTCCAGCGTCAGAGGTAAACGCCAACAGGTTAATTCAGACTTTTCATGCCTCTCATCCGGAGAGACCTGGTCCTGAGTGTCCGGAGGCCCCTCGTGAAAGGGGGGGTACTGTCACGAGGGTATCAAGAGCCACGTCTGACTCCGTTATACCCGGGGTCAGGAAGTCGCAGCGGGTGGCTGCGCGCTCTATATCTAAAGATCATGGTGTTTCTTAGTTATTGTTTTCTGTGTTTGCCTTGCTATCCTTTTTGTCTCTCTCAGGGATCCGTAGCTTCTCCTCCTCAGCTGTTTCTTGTCTGCCACTCCCTACCTCCTTATATTCTCCCCTCACACTTCTCTAGTTGCCAGTTATAGAGCTTCCTGCCTGGACATCTATACTGACCCACTGGAGTGGTTAATCCTGGTTGTTGTTCCTGTGTGCTACCCTCTGGATCCCTGTTTGGCTTATTGTTGTCTCCTGTTGTCGCCCACCTGGGAATATATGTTGAGTCTGTGTTATCTGTCCTCCCCTTGGTGTTTTCCCTTAGAGCTAGTGGTGCGGACTAGTGTTCCCACCGCCCTGTTCACTACCTAGGGCTCAGCTCAGGGAAAGCCAGGGCTTTAGGCACGTGATCGGCGTACGGGTGAGGAACCCGTCTAGGGAGGTCAGGGCAGCCAGGTGCCAGCCGCCAGGTGAGTCAGGGGTCACCATCTTCCCTCTCACTTGGGCAGGGCCTTCCTCGTTCCCTCCCTCTGTGTCACGTAAGTGATAGCCACGCCGACCGTGATACTGACAAAGGAAAATACAATAAATAGTGCAAAATGACATAGGATGGCACAAACAGATTTGGAGTGTTCCCATCCACCTGGAGTGGGACACTACATGTAAAAAGTCAGGGGTGTGTTTGTCACTTTACTGTGGAAGGAATGACTCTAAGCTGGGGTTTGTATCACGTTTTCTGTTTAACGTACACAAAAACATGCATAGGTTAAATGGATGCTTTAGACTGATGCCATACAGTAGCATCCGTCACCACTGAGTTCCACTGTAAAAAACAAAACAAAAAAAAACAAAACTTTTTTTTACCTGACTCTACAGGATACAAAAGAGTGGTGTGCTGCATTTTTGTATCCTTTTTTTTCAAACATATATATCAAACGGATGGGAAAAACATTATGTGAACCCACCCTAAGATGCACCATGAGAAGAAGGCAAGCTGATACATATAGTATAATGATCCAGACAATGTCCTTGTAAACATTGGGTACTGACAACATTGTTGCAAAGGATATGCCTTCATGGCAATGGTATTTCCTAATGGCAGTGACCTTTTTCCGTAGGATAATGTTCCCTGCTACATTACAAAAATTTATAGAGTTAGAGGGTTTGTGGTTGGGAGTGAATGACAATTTGCATTTCTATGCCATTGCATTATACATTTATTATCTCTAAACATATGTATCCACAATTCTGGCTGTGAAAGACATTTATCTCATGGTTATTGTGAGTTAATTCACTGTGAAAAACGATACTGTGGTTTACGTTCCACACTAGAAGACCTATCACTGCCTGAAGGAACGTTAAAGCATAAAACAAATCTTTACTGTTCTGTCCTCCTTATGTGTGAAGGTACATAGCTTGACAAACAGCTAAACCTTATCCGGGTATTGAATTGACAATGGAGTAACGTCCAACTTTATCTTTATTGCAAGGATGTAAATGTGCGGTAAAACTGGGGAACAGAAAAAACAATGCACTTACTAATGGGGTCTGACATATAGTAATGCATGTACAAACACAGATTCATATCTAAACCAGAGCATGTTGCCTATCTGCATAACAAGCATGGTCCCTAGCTGCTAATTATAAGCTGCTATAAAGGAAAGGAAATAGATATGCAAAATACATATAAAAACAGATGCAAACAGGCTGAAATGTGGCTATGTGACATACCAGCAATGCTACTGTGAGCTTAGATGTAGAGGATGTCTCAAGAGGCTTCCAAGCCATGTGTTATCCTCAGGCAGTGATGACTGTGAATGAAGAAAATGGCTGCTATGTGCAGGGATGATGATGTCACTAAGATAAGGAAGCTGAAGTAGACCAAACTTGTAGTATGAATAGCTGAAATTGTATGTAAATGTCATGGTCTTACCTGCTTGCTGCTCTCCTTCGTTTGACATGTGCTGGCGGCCATCTTGGTTTCTGGGTTTCTTGTAGCCTTCCACCCTGCGGCTCCTCCTTCCCCTGGGAGGAGCTGGATGCCTAGCTCATATATATAGGAGGTCTGTGGCTTCAGTTCCTTGCTTGGTCCTCTTGTGTTCACATGCTTCTAAGACTGCTGCTGCTTCTGGTTCCTGATCCTGGCTTCGTCTGACTACCCTGCTGGTTCCTGATCCTGGCTTCGTCTGACTACCCTGCTGGTTCCTGATCCTGGCTTCGTCTGACTACCCTGCTGGTTCCTGATCCTGGCTTCGTCTGACTACCCTCCTGGTTCCTAAACCTCTGGCTTCGCAAAGACTCTGCTCGGTTTCACCATCCGTTTGGACTTTTGCTTTACAGCTTTATTTTCAATAAAGCCTTCTTATTTTCACTTATCTCTTGTTGTACGTCTGGTTCATGGTTCCGTGACATTAGGACCAAGCCATGAATTCTGACGGTACAGGGCCATCCTCGCTACCCACGCTGGTTGCCAGACTTGATCAGCAGGATCACCTGTTGGGTCGGTTCGCTGTGGCGTTGCAAACCCTGCTTGAACGCACGGCTCATTTCGCTCCCGTTGCCGATGGGTCGGTTGTCGCTCCTGGGCTCGCTCCTACTGCCGCTCCGGTTGTTGCGCCAGAGTCTACCCCGACACCTGTTGTTGCGCCTGCGGTGTTTCGGGGTATGACCGGTTCTGCCCCTCTTCCACAGCGCTTTGGGGGAGAGCCAACTCAGTGCCGAGGTTTCCTTAACCAGGTGGGCATTTATTTCGAGTTGCTGCCACATGCCTTTCCTACTGAGAGATCAAAGGTGGGCTTCTTGATCTCGCTGCTCTCGGACAAGGCCTTGGCCTGGGCCAGCCCTTTATGGGAGAACAACAATCCGGTGGTTGCCGAGTTTTCCGGTTTTGTTGCTTCTCTTCGGAAGGTATTCGATGTGCCGGCTCGTGCTGCCTCTGCTGCGAAGCTCCTTATGTCCATCAGACAGGGTTCACGATCCGTAGCTGAATACGGCATTGAGTTTCGTACCCTGGCAGCAGAGGTGGGCTGGAATAATGAGGCTCTGGTCGCTGCTTTCTCTCATGGTCTCTCGGATGCCTTGAAGGATGAGGTTGCAGCTAAGGACCTACCAGTTGAGCTCGAGTCTCTTATTTCTTTCCTGATTTTGATTGACACCAGACTCAGGGAGAGACTGATCACTGTTGTCCTCTCCTGGGTCGGAGGCTCGGTGACGACCCAGGCGTTGGTGGACTCTGGTGCTGGTGGTTTGTTCATTGATAGTGTGTTCGCTGCCGCCAATTCCATTCCTCTGCAGGCTCGAGGTTCCCCACTGGCTCTTGAGGCGATAGACGGCAGACCCCTTCTGCCGCCACACGTGACTCATGAGACCCTTCCAGTGGGGATAGCCATTGGTGCCGTTCACAGAGAGTCGGTCTGCCTCCAGGTTATTTCGTCTCCACACTACTCGGTGGTCTTGGGGTACCCCTGGCTCCATAAGCATAATCCGACTTTCGATTGGAGATCGGTCGAGATCCTCTCGTGGTCACCGCAGTGTGGGGCTAGTTGCATCCATGGGTTTGTCAAGTTGCTGTGTACTTCCTCGGACTCTCTGTTGCCTCCTGAATACGAGGAGTACCGGGATGTATTCGATAAGGTGCGCGCGGTTGCCCTACCTCCGCACCGCCCATACGATTGTGCCATAGAGTTACAAGCTGGTGCCGTTCCTCCTCGTGGCAAAGTCTATCCACTGTCGGTAGCGGAGAATGAGGCCATGGTCTTCGTCCCCGGCAGGGGCTGGATTTTTCTTTGTGAAAAAGAAGGGCGGTGAGTTGAGGCCTTGCATCGATTACAGGGGTCTCAATCGCATCACGATCAAGAACGCTTACCCGATACCCTTGATTTCCGAGCTGTTCGATCGCCTTAAAGGGGCCACGGTCTTTACCAAACTCGACCTGAGGGCGGCATATAACCTGGTAAGGATCAAGGCGGGCGATGAGTGGAAGACCGCGTTTAACACCAGGACCGGTCATTACGAATCCTTGGTTATGCCCTTTGGGTTGTGCAATGCGCCCGCAGTCTTTCAGGAATTCATCAACGATGTTTTCCGTGACCTGTTGCAGCAGTGTGTGGTAGTCTATTTGGATGACATCTTGGTATATTCTGAATCCATGGAGGCCCACATTCTGGATGTCAGACGAGTGTTGCAACGGTTACGAGAGAACAAGCTGTTCGGTAAGCTTGAGAAATGCGAATTTCACCGATCCCAGGTAACCTTCTTAGGTTACATCATTTCCGCTGAGGGGTTCTCCATGGATCCTGAGAAGGTTTCGGCTGTCTTACAGTGGCCCCAGCCCAGTGGTCTTCGTTCCCTGCAGCGCTTTTTGGGCTTCGCCAATTATTATCGGAAGTTCATCAGGGACTTTTCCATGCTGGCCAAGCCTCTCACGGATCTGACCAGGAAGGGCAGTAATTCCCAGGTCTGGCCGCTCGAGGCCATCCGAGCTTTTGAGGCCCTAAAGTCCGCCTTTGTGTCGGCTCCGATTCTGTCGCATCCCAACCCTGGGTTGCCCTTTGTCCTCGAGGTGGACGCGTCTGAGACGGGAGTAGGCGCCCTTCTGTCTCAGCGTAGAACACCAGAGGGTCCTCTGCTTCCTTGTGGGTTTTACTCCCGGAAACTGTCTTCCGCGGAGTGCAACTATCAGATTGGTGACAGGGAGTTATTGGCCATCGTGCAGGCCCTTAAAGAATGGAGGCACTTGCTCGAGGGTTCGGTGGTTCCGGTTCTCATCCTGACGGACCACAAGAATCTGACCTACCTTTCTGAGGCCAAGAGATTGACACCACGTCAGGCCAGATGGGCTCTGTTCTTGTCACGTTTTAATTACGTGGTCTCCTACCTACCCGGTTCCAAGAACATCAGGGCGGATGCCTTATCACGGCAGTACTCCGAGCTGTCCAGGGAGGAGTCGATTCCGACTTCGGTCATACCTCCGAATCAGATCCTGGCCGCCATTCGCACCAGCCTGACCTCTCCCCTGGGTGAGCAGATTTTGGCGGCTCAATCTGGTGCTCCCTCTGGGAGACCCAACGGCAGATGTTTTGTGCCTGAGGAGTTGCGCACTCGGTTGTTGCGAACCTACCATAACTCCAAGACCGCGGGGCATCCTGGAAAGAATCAGCTGTCCTGGGCTGTTTCACGTCTGTTCTGGTGGCCTTCCCTACGTTCCGACATCGCCGCATATGTAGCGGCATGCTCCGTTTGTGCCCAGAGTAAGTCCCCTCGGCACCTTCCGTTGGGCCTTCTGCAACCCATAGCCACCGGGGAGCGCCCATGGTCACACCTGGGGATGGATTTCATTGTGGACCTCCCTGCATCCCGAGGCCATACGGTCATTCTCATGATTGTGGATCGGTTTTCCAAAATGTGCCACTGTGTTCCTCTCAAGAAGTTACCCTCTGCACAAGAGTTGGCCACGATTTTTGCCAGGGAGGTCTTCCGGTTGCACGGTTTGCCTAAGGAGATTGTGTTGGATCGGGGGAGTCAGTTTGTGTCCAGGTTCTGGCGCGCCTTTTGCTCCCAGTTGGGGATTCATCTCTCCTTCTCCTCGGCCTACCACCCTCAGTCCAATGGGGCCGCAGAACGATCCAATCAGGCCTTGGAGCAATTCCTTCGTTGCTATGTTTCCGATCACCAAGACAATTGGGTTGACCTCCTGCCTTGGGCTGAGTTTGCCAGGAACACGGCGGTGAACTCTTCCTCTGGGACGTCTCCCTTCATGGCCAATTATGGGTTCCAACCTGCCGTGTTACCGGAGGTATTCTCTCCCCAGGATATTCCGGCTGTGGAGGATCACCTTTCCGTCCTACGTGCTTCTTGGGTACAGATCCAGAAGTCCCTTGAGGTCTCTGCGCAGCGCCAGAGACTCCAGGCTGATCGCAGACGAGCACCTGCTCCTTCCTACCAGGTCGGAGACCGTGTATGGTTGTCCACCCGCAACCTCAACCTTCGAGTGCCCACTCCCAAGCTGGCGCCTCGCTTTGTTGGTCCCTTCCGAGTGCTTCGCAGGGTAAACCCGGTAGCCTATGCCCTTGCGCTTCCTCCTGGCATGCGGATCTCCAACGTGTTTCATGTCTCCCTGTTGAAGCCACTGGTGTGTAATCGTTTCACTTCCTCGGTTCCTCGGCCTCGTCCGGTCCAAGTGGGCAATCGTGAGGAATATGAGGTGAGCAATATCCTGGACTCACGCCTGGTCCGCGGTCGGTTGCAGTTTTTGGTCCATTGGCGTGGTTATGGTCCAGAGGAGCGTTCCTGGGTTCCCTCCGCAGATGTCCATGCTCCTGCCTTGCTCCGAGCCTTCCACGCACGCTTCCCTCAGAAACCGTTTTGTGCTCCGCGGAGGAGGGGCCCTTGAGGGGGAGGTACTGTCATGGTCTTACCTGCTTGCTGCTCTCCTTCGTTTGACATGTGCTGGCGGCCATCTTGGTTTCTGGGTTTCTTGTAGCCTTCCACCCTGCGGCTCCTCCTTCCCCTGGGAGGAGCTGGATGCCTAGCTCATATATATAGGAGGTCTGTGGCTTCAGTTCCTTGCTTGGTCCTCTTGTGTTCACATGCTTCTAAGACTGCTGCTGCTTCTGGTTCCTGATCCTGGCTTCGTCTGACTACCCTGCTGGTTCCTGATCCTGGCTTCGTCTGACTACCCTGCTGGTTCCTGATCCTGGCTTCGTCTGACTACCCTGCTGGTTCCTGATCCTGGCTTCGTCTGACTACCCTCCTGGTTCCTAAACCTCTGGCTTCGCAAAGACTCTGCTCGGTTTCACCATCCGTTTGGACTTTTGCTTTACAGCTTTATTTTCAATAAAGCCTTCTTATTTTCACTTATCTCTTGTTGTACGTCTGGTTCATGGTTCCGTGACAGTAAAACGGCCACTAGATGGAGCTGTTACACAATGAACAGAGAATTATACAGAAAACATATTAACTATGTATGAAAGTTATGCATAAATTAACAATAAACTTGCTGAAGGCATGACACTCCCCGTCTGGTATCTTTAGGATACCATATCAAGTCACTTCTGGAGAGAGCAATAAAATCAGTTCAGTAACGGATCTGAGGAAGAGTTTAGGCTCATGTTGCCTGCAGACTTTAACTTCCACCTTTCTGACCTTCCCATCTTCACTTGGGAACACCCTGGTTATCAGTCCCAAAGGCTAGTAATTTCTTTTCGACTGAGGGTCTTTAACAAGGACATTACCAACTTCCATGTTAGGTTTGCTGGTTTGCCATTTATTCCGGACATGTAGTGTGGAGAAGTATTGTTTCCTCCATTTATTCCAGAAGGCATCTGCTAGGGTTTGCACTATTCTCCATTGACATTTGTACAAGTCTTTAATACTAAACTCACCAGGGGGAGCTGATGCTGTACCGATCTTTTGGGTGAGAAGAGTGGAAGGAGTGAGCAAGAAAGGATTCTCTGGGTCGTTGGATGTTGAGGTCAAAGGTCTGGCGTTTATGATCGACACTACTTCGGCCATGAAGGTTGAGAGGGTCTCATGAGTGAGCTTTGAAGTTCCCATTTGCAGTTCTGGTCAGCAAGATATCTCTCTACATGATCACTGTCAATGTTTGGGGGGATTTGCAGTTCTTTGCAGGCTCCAACGAAGTTGGTACCCCTATCAGAGCGGATAAGTTTAACTGGGCCTCTAATGGAAATGAAACGTCTGAGAGCATTTATAAAGCTGGATGTATCCAAAGACTCGATAACTTCTATATGCACAGCCCTGATACTTATGCACGTAAATATGACTGCCCAGCGTTTACTGTTTGCATGGCCCCCTCTAGTGTTTCGTGTAGTAACAGACCAGGGGCCAAACACGTCAAGACCAACGTTAGTAAATGGAAGGTTCTGTACTGAGATGGTCAGCAGGGAGGTTAGCCATCTTTTGTGACTGAAACATACCCTGTAGTTTTTGGCAAGTGACACATTTGAAAATGAGACTACTCACAAGTCTTTTGGCTCCCATTATCCAGAATCCAGCCGTACGTAAAGAGCATTCAGTGAACAAACGTCCCTGATGTTTAGTCTTCTCATGGTAGTGTTACACAAGTAAAGATGCAATATGATTGCTTGGGAGTATTATAGGAGTACATTCATTACTCTCGAGTTTTGCCTTTGAAATACGTCCTCCAACTCTCAACAGTCCATTAGCATCTATAAAGGGGTCAAGTCTCCTGAGAGAACTGTCTTTAGGAACACCCCTTTGATTTTGGATGAGTCCAAGTTCTTGAGCATAAACTTTGTGTTGGATACAACGGATGATAACGTTTCTTGCCTGTGTGAGCTCGTCCACTGTATGAGCCTTGTGACAGTAATGCCAACCTTTGCAGTGCTCTGATCCTGTGGGTGTGGTTCTAAAAGATTTGGCTATGTGGATCAAGCCAGCTATAGCTCTGTTCAGTGATCTCCATGTAGAAAACTTGTTGAAATGTTTAGATCAAAGCTCTCTGTTAGAAACTTTTGTAGTGAGTATAGAAACATGTGGACAAATCTCTGCATCAACATTTGGTTCCAGTAATTCAAATTTGTCTTTCTGAAGAGTGCCAAGCACAGGTTTGTAGAGGAATGGTGGTCCTGTGAGCCATGTGGTATCTTTAAGGTGGGCTGAAGGAACAGCTCTTGTAGCATGGTCTGCAGGGTTGAGGTCAGTTGGTACGTTGGCTGTGTAGACCTCCTGATTCTTTGAACTCTGTTATGAACATAGACATAGAATCTACTAGTCTCATTGTAAATGTAGCCCAACACTACTTTGCTGTCCGTATAAAATACTGTGCTATCAAGATTTACATCTATTTCAGACACAACACGATCTGCTAGCTCTACTGCTAGAACAGCAGCACAAAGTTGCAATCTTTGTATGGTAAGCTCAGGACTTGGTGCCAGCTTTGCTTTGCACATTGTAAAGCCAATTTGGACCTGGCCTTTAATGTTTATAGTTTTAAGGTAAACGACTGCAGCGATTGCTTTTACTGAGGCATCACAAAACACGCACAGCTGTCTGGACTGAACCTCTGCAGGAGAGAAGTGGGCATATGCCCTATGTATACGCATGCTAGATAATGCCTTTAGAGAGTCTCTCCATGTTACCCATAGTGCCTCTTTCTCTGAGGGAAGTGGCGAATCCCAATCACATATATCTGTGGTTAGCTCCCTGAGCAGAGTCTTACCTTGGATGATCACAGGAAATCCAAGAGGATCATATAGACTGTTGATGGTGGACAGGACTCCACATCGTGTGAAGAGTTTCTGTTCTTGGTCGACCTGAAAGGTAAAGGTGTCAGACTTGAGGTCCCAGCTGAGCCCTAGGCTGCGCTGCATGGGTAATGGGTCTGTTGGCAAGTCTAGATCCTTCAAATCACTGGCATGACAAAGGCCTCCATAACAACTTTGCTGTTTGCAGCTATCTTATGCAGCCTGAGGTTTGAACAGGCAAGCATAATTTGAGTCCTTTTGAGTAGACCGATTGCGGCCTCTGGTGAGGGAAGCGACTTTAAGCCATCATCTACATAGAAGTCTCTTTCAACAAACTTCTTAATGTCCTCTCCATAGACTTTTTCACCTTCTTGGGCAGAAAGTCTGAGTCCATAAATAGCGACTGAAGGAGATGTTTGTCTTCGATGATGTCTTGGGTAGGGTCGATGTCTTTGAACCAAAATTATCTTAAGAAGTTCCTGTGCTCTTCTTTAACTAGGAAACAATAGAACATTTGTTGTATGTCGGCAACTACAGCAATGGGTTCTTTGTGGAATCTGATGAGGACACCGAGAAGTGTGTTGTTGAGGTCTGGTCCTGTCAAAAGAACATCATTGAGGGAGACTCCTTCATATTGTGAACTAGAGTCAAATACCACTCAGATTTGTCCTGGCTTCTTGGGATGGTAAACGCCAAAGATTGGTAAGTACCAGCATTCTTCGTTTTCTTTTAAGGGTGGAGCTACTTCTGCATGACTGTTCTCCAATATCTTGTCCATGAATAAGAAAAAATGTTCCATCATTTCTAGTCTTTTCTGAAAGTTGCATTGGAGTGAACAGAATCGTTTAAAGGCTTGATCTCTGTTGTTGGGAAGACAGCGTCTCTGTGTTTTGAAAGGTAATGGTGCAACCCAGGTGTTCGTTTTATCCTTGAACAATCCTTGCTCCATTATGTTTAAGAAGGCCTCATCTTCAATAGAGGGAGCTATCTGTTCTGTCCTCTGGAACACTTTACACCCCAAGTGGGCTTGGTCTTCACCACAAGGATGGTTCTCGGTTTCTGAAAAGTCAGGATACAGCACACTTGTCGGCTTCTCTCTTACAAGAAATCTGTTAGGACAAGGCTGAAAGAGGGATGGGCGTCCGTTCGCCAAGGTATTCTTGTAAAGAGAATTCACTGTGGTAGGCTTGTGAACATTTCCTAAGCAGACATCACCTATAATGACCCACCCCAGGTCAAGCTTCTGGGAATATGGAGAATCGTGAGGACCGTTTATTTGTTTCCTCACCTTGTGGACTCTTATGATGTCTCTTCCTAGCAGAAGTATTATTTGGGCCTCTGGGTCGAGTGCAGGTATGAGATGTGCTATGGATTTTAGATGTCCATGATGAAATACAGCCTCAGGTGTAGGAATCTCTTCTCTATTGTTTGGCATCCGATTGCATTCGATCAAGGTAGGTAAACGTAGGGATGCTTCACCATTTATGGATTCGATTTGGAAGCCAGTAGCTCTTCTGCCTTTTTCTTCACTCACACATGTGCAAGTTTTAAGTGAGTATGGAGAGCTGTGTCCTTTAATATTGAAGATATCAAAGAAATTCAAGTTAGCAAGAGATCTGTTACTCTGATCCTCAAGGATGGCATACAATCTTACCGCTTTCTCTTTATGTCCAATAGGATAAACTGTGACAAGACAGATCTTGGAGCAAGATTTGTTACTAAGACCTTTTCCGCAGACTTCAGTGCACTGGGGGTGTCACTTCAGGAGGTACTGCGTCTCTCTTCTCCCCGCCGTGCTCTACAGCCTGTTCTGAATGTGTCAAAGTCCATGGAGCTGGCCCAGGGTGTAAGGCTGTATTGTGCTCTTCACTGTTGCATTCAGAGCATTTGATGTTTACAGTACAGTCTTTTGAATATGAGAGGTTGATACACAACACCTGTAACAAATGTGGTTCTCCTTGAGGAAAGTTTTGCGGTCCCTGAGAAGTTTTTCTCTAAATCCTCTGCATTTCAGCAATGAGTGTGGTTTCTTATGTAGAGGACATTCTCTGCATGGGTCTTTTGTTGAGATCTTTTCAGTCTCCGAGGTGCTATAGGTTTTGTTTGAGGGGTCTTTGGAAGAAACACTGGTCTTGTGTACTGCAACAGGTGTACCTTTCATGTTACAGAGTAAGACAGGCCTACCTGGTTTGGGGTAAGTGGTGTCAAACATCGAGAAGTCAAAGCTGGGATCATTACGAGTCTTTGCTTGCTGGTGCACGAAGTCCCCAAAGAAAAGAAATTGAGGAAATGGGACGTTGTGCTGTTGCTTGTACCTGGAACCTTGAGCAATCCACTTCTCTTGCAGGTTATAAGGTAGTTTTTGTACTATGGGGTTTACACCACGTGCAGTATCTAAGAATGCCAGACCTTGTAAATCTCCTTCAGCTTTGGCAACTTGGAGCTCTGTCAGCAGGTCACTCAGTTCTCTCAGTTTCTGGAACCCTTTGTTCTGGATTTTGGGGAAATCCTCAATTCTTTTGAAGAGTGCGTTCTCTATCACTTCTGGTGAGCCGTAACAGTCCTCAAGTCTCTCCCATATAATGTTTAACCCAGTGCTTGAGTAGTTAATATTAATGGCTCTAATCTGTTTTGCATGCTCTACCGATTCATTTCCTAGCCACTTGACAAGAAGATCAATTTCCTCACATGCAGACAGATCTAGGTTTTTTATTGTATTTCTGAATGATGATCGCCATGACCTATAGCTTTTAGGTCTGTCTTTAAACTTGGAGAGCCCCTTGGTTATTAACTTACGTCGGGCAAGGAATTTTAGGAACTCTGACATACCTGGATCTTTGTTTGGTAGATTGTTGCTGTAGTAGTCACCAGTGGCGTTGCTAGGGCTGGTGTCACCCGGTGTGGTAGAAAATTGTGTCACCCCCCCCCCCCCTTGAAGCAATAATTTTTTAGCCATATATGGGGGCTATGGTGGTGCTACTGCCATATGGGGCATCCGTTAGCTCAGCAGACCCCCCCTAGCAGTCAGAGCCTGGTCTCAGGAGGGGCACTTCCAGATTATTTTCTGTCCGCCGCCACAAAACAATGGTGCTTATAGAACAGACTACATAGTGTAGAGGTATACTGTATATTGTGTGGCACAGTGTAGCGGTATACTGTATATTGTGTGGCACAGTGTAGAGGTATACTGTATATTGTGTGGCACAGTGTATCCTATATGTGTATAACATAAACATATTTCATATGAAAACTTACAATTACTTGGCTTGGCCCTTGGGGATCTCGGACGCCACTTCACCACTTTGGCTGGGGCCTCGGTGGAGCTGATGTTGTGTTTTATCCTAATGAGAAAGATTTCATAATAAGGATTTGGAGAAGGGGCAGAGGGATAGCAGAGCAGAACGAGGCTGGTGCTGCTACTAGGGGGTCATACCATGGGGGAGTAATAAAGCCCCCCGTAGAAATAATTTTCCTTATATTGTGACAGTGCAAACAATACCCCCTTGTAATGCCCCCAGTTGAGCTAATGTCCCCATAGTGCGCCCATAATGTGCCAGTATAAAATACCCCTATATAGTGCCCCCAGTAAATTCCCACATAGTGCTCCTCTCCCCCCTTCCTGCTAGTGCCCCCCATAATGTACCAGTATAAAATGCCCCATATATAGTGCCCCAGTAGATGCCCTCAGTGTCCGGCCTCTGTTAGGCTGCTGGCCTTGTGTCCCCCATAATGCCCCCCAATAATGTGCCAGTAAGTGTCCCCATAGATGCCCCCCCATGTGCCAGTATCAAGTGCCTCTCTCTTCCCCCCCCATGTCCCAGTATCATAGTGCCATCTCCCCCCCAAAAAAAGTGCCAGTATCAAGTGCCTCTCTCCCCCCCATGTGCCAGTATCATAGTGCCAAACCCACCCATGCGCCAGTATCAAGTGCCACCCCCCCCCCCCCAGTGCCAGTATCAAGTGCCTCTCTCCTCTCCCCCCCCCATGTCCCAGTATCTGTCAAGGCTGAGGATGGGAAAAACCCTCAGCCGTGTGATGACGGAAGATGGTGGTCGCTGCTCGGCCAGGAGAGCAGGTCACCTCCAGGTCACCTCCTAATACGTCCCTAATTCTGACCCTGTCTCCTAGCCGTATGAGCCGACCCTGATGGTGGGAGGGCTCTTACTCTGGAACCTATAATCCCTACTAGCCCTCAGGGTGGCCCTGGACTAGGAGCAGGGTAAGACGACCTGTTCCTTCAAGACACGGACGAACAGGAGTCTCACTGGCCAGACTGCAAAGGAAGGGGAACATAAACAGCATATGGCAATGGCAGGTAAATGAAACAAGTACAACACCTACCTGCCACAGACACACAGCCTGGAACCCATGTACAAGTGCTGCTGTCCACAAAAAGACAAACGTACACAGCACACACCAACATCACACAGGAACCCAGGAAACCATAGCTGCAATAAACAAAGAGACCACAGAAACATCTTCAAAACATCATACATAAACTTTATGACCACAAGGGTAGCCCTCACTGGCAGATGGTATATAACCAGGAGGAAGACATCAGCTAACCATGGCTGAAGAACCCCTCAGAGTCTGGCATCCAGCCGGAGCTAAATAGCCTCAAGTGGCCATACCCACACACAGACACACCCAGTGTTCACACACAAGGAAGGGAGTTAACCCTTCCTACACCAGGCAAGGGAAGACTGCCACTTAAAGGGGAATACACACACAAATATTACACTGCAGCTGTTACCGCCGGCAACGATATGCGTGGCAACCATGTCCTGGGGAATAGCCAGAAGGCCGAGACACTGCCACCACATGTACACAAAACCAGACGTTGCCACGGACAACCGCAAGTGAAGGAAAGACTCACAATACACACATACAACAACCTCGTGCACAACAAACAAGGAAAGTGCACACATGCAAGGAGAGGTTGCCAGGTGCTACCGCATGCCCTTCACAGCAAGCTGCCTAGCAACAGCTCAGGCTGCTATACTGCGAACACAAACATGTTGCCAGCGGCAACCACATGTGAGGCAACATACCAGCAGTCCTCACCATGTGGTTGACAACAGACCAAACCGCAGGCAACTGCATGCGGGGAAGTCACGACCATGACCATGGTCGTGACAGTATCATAGTGCCATCCCCCCCCCCCAATGTGCTAGTATCAAGTGCCTCTCTCCTTCCCACCCCCCATGTGCCAGTATCATAGTGCCAAACCCCCCCATGTGCCAGTATCAAGTGCCTCTCTCTTCCCCCCCATGTCCCAGTATCATAGTGCCATCTCCCCCCCCAAAAAAGTGCCAGTATCAAGTGCCTCTCTCCCCCCCATGTGCCAGTATCATAGTGCCAAACCCACCCATGTGCCAGTATCAAGTGCCACCCCCCCCCCCAAGTACCAGTATCAAGTGCCTTTCTCCTCCCCCCCATGTCCCAGTATCATAGTGCCATCTCCCCCCCAAAAAAATGTGCCAGTATCAAGTGCCTCTTCCCCCCATGTGCCAGTATCATAGTGCCAAACCCACCCATGTGCCAGTATCAAGTGCCAACCCCCCAAGTGCCAGTATCAAGAGCCTCTCTCCTCCCCCCCATGTCCCAGTATCATAGTGCCATCTTCCCCCCCAAAAGTGCCTCTCTCCTC